>NW_014332762.1:538623-738272 GCF_000341935.2 Cephus cinctus
CCCCCCCCCCCTGATTTCATCAGATCTTAGTGGAGAGAAAGAGAGCCTGGAGGCACCTTCTCCGAGGAACTGTAGACCTCAGGGCTGATTTTCATCCCTTCCGGTTCTTGAGATGGGATCCCAGCAAATATTAAAGAAAATGACAGGGCACTTTTTCGTGCACGGCGCTGATGATCATTAACCAGTCGTTGGATGGAGTTTGAGGTTAAAAGTTCCCGAGGAAATCAGGGCCCGGAAGGAAAAGTCACGCGAAGGTATCAAGCACCCCCGGGGTTCACTCACCTTTTTTTTTCCCCTCTTTTAAGGGTCTTGGGAAAAATCTGAGGGAACTAATGGCGTTGAATTGGATCTGACCCTAACGCGGTGGTCCCGTGAGGCTTCGAGTCTCATGAATGAAGCGTGGTCGCGTGGCGCCTCGTGACGTCACAACCTGTTGCTACCTGTTCCTCTGGCTTCCTCTGAGAACCGCCTTTCCACTCGCCCTCGGGCGCAACAGTCCGCGACATAACCTATCGGAACGCAATATGTCCAACTTGATACCAGCTCGATGAGGAATATGAAATCTAATATGAAACAGTATTGAGATATTTTGTACTAGTTAATCGATGATCGTTTGACATTTTTTTTTTTTAGATTGAGAAACCGAAATTTTGATTCAACTACTTACAGAAAGTGTTGAGTAGGAAATGTGGATCGCTGTTTAAGTTTCATTGGGTTATGTTATGTTATAAATCATTCAAGTAATTCGTAAATATTTCGACTGCTCATCCTTGAGATTTTCGGTTAATAAGCATCCATTACAGATTTAGTATGCCTTCGGAGATCGGTATGGATGATCAACCTTTACCTAGAAACCTACTTTATCCACGGATGGTTCGAGAATTTTCAAGCTGAGAGTGGCGCTACCTATCGGGAATACATCGAAGCTTCACGTCCGACGAACTGCCGCTAGAGGCAGCCACCGGTCGGTCGAAAGTGACGTAACTCGTAGATGCCCTTATATAACCAAAGTTGGAAGGTGATCAGCCGAAGGCGAGAAATAATTCATTTTTAACTAGATAAGCGTGCTATCTTGAACTCACGATCAATAATCCCCACGTGTAAATTTGTTGCGATTCAAAATAGCAGACGACCTCATCGCTAATAAATTAACCTAAAACGCGGACGACTCCATTCGAAAACTCGTCAAACCAGAAAGTTCTATGGCGTTCTGCTGGCGTCTAAATATCAAAATCACCATTAAGCAAACTCTAATCCCTTACTTATTTGTATAACCTGGCACTCTGGTACTACCATAAACGCAAAGAACACGTCTTAATCAGCCAGACGGCTATTTAGAATTTAAAAAGACTCGGTGCTCTTCGTTACACCGAGTTTAAAAGCTCCATCGATAACAACAAAGCCCTAACTATTAAAAATTAAAATATACACAAGATTCTCGCACGGAGCCACATGAAAGTCTATCGGCAAAGTGGCGTTGCACCTAAAAGCTAATATATCATTCTCAGAAAAAGCTTTCTTTCGAAATAACGATCTACCCACGACACAGCAGCAACAGAGCCCGAGAGAAAATCCAGAGCCTCGGGCAACATCTGCCCCGTTAAAGGTTGTTTGATATTGTGAGATGTTTTGACTGACTTGAGTTTGCCGTGGATATAGTGCCTGCCAATGGGGACGTGAGAACGCTATCTGCGTTTGGTTCGGTTAAAGACGCCGAACCAAGAGTAACGGCCAACCGCACGCACAGCTGCGGTTACATATTTCACGCAATATGTTGGCCACCTTGTCTCCGCCAGCTTAAAACACGATCATCCCATCCTCTTCCATCCCGTATCCTCCTCATCCACGTCACCTTCTCGTACCCCCCCTGCACTATCTGGGCTTCGGTGGTTCTACCATTATTTCACAGGAATCCGATCCGTGCACGTACCGATTTACAAGATGTCTACCGACATAAGACAATCGGAGGGTCGCTGGCTGTAATATAAAGATTTAAAAGAAAAACAAATCCATCGAGGCTAAACAAGTAAGTCCACTGTGGTTACTGAGAATTTAACTTATAATAGCCGAGATAAATTTGTCCAGAGTCGTTGCTTAGCTGTTTCAATGGGCTACCACCAACGATATCCTAAAATACATTGCGGGGGATTTATTGCAACGAAATTACGGCAATCAATGGCGCCCTGTGTGGGCCGTTTGCCTCGAGAGACTAACGTATTTGCGCCCGTATCAAAACCCGGTAATCTAACGAGCTTCTTGGATAGTCTAATTTATCCTCGGATTTTACCTAGAATACGAGCCTGATTTTCGTTCAAGGTAAATACCGACGCATCAGGATTCCTATAATAGACGTGTAAATGATGGTATGCGTCGAATGATGCAAAGGAGTTGGGTATATCGAATTACAAAGTCAGGGACGTCAAACGGTACCCGCTGGCAATCTAGATAATCTTTGGTACTACCGATACGTAATTCTGCAGCCATATATCTCTCGTTACTCTATTTATATTCTACCTCGAGCAACGCCGGACACCTTGTGTCACTCGCGTTGACACAGGGATAAGGTTAGTTTCGCAATGGAATACGATTATGGTTGTTACACGACTCTACTCCTGGGTCACGTTGAGAATGAAAGTCGACGGAACAAAGTGAAAATATCGGAATGAACGAGTAAGAGGGAAGGTGTGGACGTACTGGCATGCCAATGGCATATACGAGTGGACGCGAAAGACTGGGGAACGAGTAGCGGCGCTAGTCGTTCTCGAGGAGGCAAGATGTCCGATGGACAGCGGAAGCTTTTGTAATTCAGGCACGTAAGACGTCGACGAGTCTCCCTCGTTCATCCGGTGCCTCGTCGAGGAATAAATTGAACGAACATCTAGCCTACCTACCGAGCGAGGAATCGCTTCTCGGAATGACAAGACGCACAGGCCTCGATGCCGTTCGGCGTCTCCTTGTCTAAAGGTTCGTACCGTACGGACGGGACGATGCGCGCAACGACAATGGTCACGCTACAGTGAGCGACGGCGGAACCTGAAAATGACAGGTCGACGAGAGAGGTAGGATTATCTTTGAATGCAGCAATAATATATAAAGTAAAACAAGACGGAAAGTCAAACTCGAAGCCGAATAATAAGTGTGGAGGCTCGATAGGCAAGCAGCGAGTATAGAGTGAAGTTGGCGCTGGGTTGGGAATCGAGATTCATATTTATGAGCGTGGCGCGCATGCGCGAGCGGCGGCCATGTTTGATTATGCCTGGAATCGGCAGCGAAGGGAAGCGCGCAAAAGAAACAAATTTGTTGCGCTACGTCAATGTCGCGGAGACAATGCTCATTTACATAAAACATTCTGCACTGGCTGTCATCAGAGGCCTATCGCGGAATCATATGACAATAGCATCGCGCCTCGGTCATCGATTGTTACGGAAAAGCTGGATCGCTGCATTATTCAGCGCGGCAAACTGGAAAATATAAGCGGTCGACGGCGGCGTCCCTACGTGTTTTGTGACGGTAAAAATAAGCTCGGCTACTGCGCTTCGAGAAAGTGGGGTGGGTGCGTTAAACCCCGAGGCAACCGTCAATGCCGCGGACTTCCATTTACAGAAAGCCGCTCCCTGGTAATTCAATCGCGAGGTTATCTATCGTCTGAGAACATCGACACCACTTCAAGCACTCATCATCCATCCCAGCCAATTTCAAAGCACGGTATACAACGACGTCACACTTATTTTTCAGCATTGTTTATTGCACTAGCCGCTAGCCAAGAATATCCCCTAAATCGGGCACAAAGGACGGCTTCACGAGTAAACACGAGCTTCGCGATACTTTGAAGAACAAAAAGAACCAACCTTCCAGCCTTATTCGCATATTCACGGAGACCAGGAGGGCCGGCCTGTCTCGGTGGATCCTACTTTCCATCCTCTCTTCAAATACGGAGCATCCGTTACGAGAAATCAAAATTAATAACTCCCAGGTACGATTTTAACACTCAACCAGGCGTGCCGCATGGCTAATCCCCATTGAAAAAAAAAAAAGAAAAACATTCCTAGATAGACAGAAGCCTCGAGTTAAAAAGTTCACGCACGTTGACACAGAACGTGCACGCAGTCAGACCGGATGCAGCCTCAACCCTTCCGTGACGGGCAGCCCTGTCCCACACGGTGATCGTTATGATTATTTATTATTAAAGTGTCGCACAGAAGCCCTTCGCCGTGGCGTGACTCTGACTTTTCACATTGCGATCGGCTTTCAGGTTCCACGGGTCCCGAACGAAAACGCCCTTAGGGAACTCAACGCGGAGAGGCCAACGATCTTACGTGAATCACGAGACGACCCACGTGAATAGAATGCCGTAGTGTGCCAGGCGCTGAGTACAACGTTGAATTCTCAATGAACCACGTGCATCTACCTTAACGCACACGCGTCCCTTCTAATTACTATATAGTACCTCTTGCTGCCAAACGGACCGTAAGTCGGACTCATCTACGCCTCCGTTAACGCCTAAAGAAATCACACGCAGTTTCAGTAGCCACGTAACGACCGCCTCTATCGGTTCGACACTCTTCCGCGTAACGACACGTCGCTAAATGCATACCGTACCTAATCCTAACGAAATCACGTAATCCCTGTACCTCTAAAATATATATATATATACAATTCTTCGTAAAATCCACGAAAACATCCACGTCGTTACCAACAGACAACCTAGCAACACATTAAATCATTACACTGTAATAATCGCCATGTATCAAACGTTGCCTCTACCAGCCGATAAAGTCTAATCAGTTGTTTACGGTCTGCCAAGTCACGTGTAGTAGAAAAAAAAAGATGAAAAAAAAGTTTCGTAGCGACTTCCAACGCTGCTATATAATACATATACAATATGGCTATTTGGTGTTCGACTAGGACTCGCTGACATAAGTAGGTGGGCTGCTGGTCGGACTCTGCGTAGTTTGACTATACCTAAGTACAGCAGTGTAACGAGTATGAAAACGAGCGATATATATATACATACACGTAAGTACTAGAGACTGTAGCAGGAGAAGGGAAAGCGGGGGCGTATAGTGGGGGCCTTAATGAGGATGCTGCTGATTATCCAATTCGTAAATTCTCGCTACATTTTGATCACACTGGCCGACCCGCGAGTAACAAGAAAATAACGTTTCGAATCGTACCGACTAATCCTACACGTTCTATACACAAGTATTTATTATATGCTTAGTCTGCTCGCAGCTCCTATTACGCAAACACGGCCGCGGATCACGAGTCCGCTAACGCGGCCAAACGGTAAGACAGAAACGAGACGGACGAGACTAGAGAAACTGAAGTAGCCGATGCAGGAGATTTTTCATTCTGCGCGAGAAAAAAAAAGAATAAAAATAAACAGCTGATTCTCAAAATTCCTGTAAAAACTGTCCTAGCTCGTTGGCTGGTCACCGATTGAGGGACCGTAGACGTATGGTATGCCTAATTTTTTTTGTGTAATAAAATTTTCTCCAAACTCAGCGAACTTGCAGATCGGTCTACTGATCTCGTGGAATCGTACAGGAATCGTAATTATTAGTCACGACCGATCTTGCGTAATCCTATTGACGAATAATTCGCGCATGCCAAAAGGGTTCGCCTCCGATTGTTCGTATCAAACGTTCCTTTCTCCGTTCTTCCCTCTTCACTACGTCGTATCTCGCACTGCTATCGCTTTCAGAACTCATTTTCCGCGGTGACACGTGGAATGAATGAATGACGCAATGTCTTGTCCAAGGTTACAGATTCACGTGAAATCTCTCTCTATATATATATATGTATATATATATATATATATATATATATATATATATATATATATATATATATATATATATATATATATATATATATATATATATATATATATATATATATATATATATATATATATATATATATATATATATATATATATATATATATATTTGCCATCGGTTTATATATAGTATAAAAACTTATGGCAAAACTGTAACATAAATTGATACAACAGGTATATATGGTAAATTATTTGGAAGGATAGGGGGGGGGTCACCCATCCTCCGTGCAGTAATATTGGCACCAAGGGTGACGAAACGTCAGGCACACCTGTTTGTCAGGAGCGTATTGTGCGTGATCGATGAAGCGCGGGGGTCAATAGGGTCGAGGATGCCAAGGGTGGTGCCTACGTAAACCTACCTGTTGCAGTGCCCGTAGGGATGCATCAATTTCATGCCAGAGAAAAGGAAGTTCGGCCCGTAATGCGTGCGTATCGCAGTGGCAACGAGGGTCGTAAAGCGACCGTTCGAGCGATACGAGGAGCATAAAGGTAGGGCATCCTGTGACTCGCCCGGGACACCTAGTTTCATTTCGTTTGAGTCAAGAGTGAGACGGGGGGACCATGGTCCCCTTGGTTTACATTAAGTAGAGAAAGACATATATATATATATATATACACACACGGATACTTCCCCTCTTTTTCTTCAGAGCTCAGGCGTGAAAGCATGTTTTGAGTTTGGTCCACAATCTCTGGAATCTTTCGAAAGTGAAAGAACTTAGTGAAGGAAAAAAAGCCCCCCTCTAAAAAAAAAGATGCAGAGTACAGCACTCAAAAAGTATGCGCCTCTCGTCCTGAAAATATCATCAAAGAACACGGGGCCGATTTTGAGTAAAAAAAAAAACAAAAAATAAAATAAAAAAAAATCACGTTCATCCTGTTGATCTAAATATCCCAAAATGCCCATCCGAACCCATCGGTACGTCCACCGTGCCAGCATCTCGTCCGCCGTGGATGTTCCTGAGTCGCTAAGATACACAGAGCAGTGAAGGATGCAAAGGTCAAAAACTCACCGAGTGAACTCTCCGGGTCCGAGAGGTCCGAGAGCGAGGGTACCTTGCGCATCGAAGCGAATCGAGCGGGCAGAGCAGGCACCAGGCCCTCCTCCTCGGCGTCCGAGGCCAGCTCCTGCTTCATGTACTTGGCCATCATCATCATCACGCCACCGCCGCTGAGGCTGCCACATCCGAGAATACCGCCCACGCCACGCGCATCGCGCTGAAATCATCAAACGATTCGTTAAATCTTAACGACGGCCCTCGTTACACGGGACTTCCGGTGGCTCGTGCTACGACGCACTAGGTACTTGCACATGACGTTACATATACAAATAGATATAGGCAGGCGTACGGTCGTCATCTTGCGCGGGTGCCGTATGACTGGCGTGGGTATAAATTTTGTTTTTCCCCTAGGATTCCGATATCCTAGGGAAAAAACAAAAGCCAGCTGTCAGCTGACAGTACACACGTAGAGAGTCAGGCATTGCGTGTAAAAGGACGAGGATCAGCCAAGTTTGTATATTTTGTGTAAGTGTCAGAAACAGCAGCAGGGACGACTTTGGGCCGGTGGTAGGTGAGGTTCATTAATGGCGTCGAAAGGCCCCGTCGTGAAAGTGTCCGTCGTACGTGCTCGACGAGACGGTTAACGTGTCCGAATGCTCAGGTAACACGTCGTAAAGACTGTTCTCCGTCCCACGTATCGTCTTTGCATGATAATGTGAGGTTAATGACGTTGCCCCTGGTGTCGTTCGACAAACAGTGTATTCCGAATGGGAGCACAGTTCAATTTGTCGCTATCTGTGTCTCTTTTATTAATCCCCCGCGTAATAAGGTACGGCCCTCCAACGTGAGCTTTGTTCGGATCATTAAGCCAGTTGTCGAGACGGCCTCTAATTCGCATGGTCGGTGGTAACGCGGCAGACGAGGACTGAGGATGTGTTACGGTTACGAGATATTACTCGTGACGCTTCGTATTTAGACATACAACTATTAGACAATAGGGAGTGTAGGGTCGCGTGAGAATACAGCGAGCGAACTAGGCGAGCGAAATCGTTTTATATCGGTAACGAATAAAAGTGACAGTAGCGCCTGGCAGCAGGTCGATTCGCCGTATCGCATTAAATTCACTATGCACCGGAGTGAAGGTCATCTCGCTGAGGTATTCGAGACTAAGGGTTAATTCACACAGAGACAAAGAGGGCGTGCGATACAGAGGCCCTATAAATTAAGTTCAGTCTCTATTAAGGGCCGACCTATATATATATATTTTCATGAGGTCTAGGAGAGAGAGTACGTGGTTCGCTCCCACGTTTACATTGGCCATAATGGCCCCCAGGCACAGACCTACCGGTCCGCGCGCCCTGGTCGAGGTAATTAAGTAGATGGTAACGAATAGCGAAAAAAAGAAATAGGGAGAGTACGGAATCGATCGGTGGGCTTTGGAGTTCATCCGGGAAGCAAGAGTGGCGGGGAGATTGCTCCAGTGCACTGGAACGAGGTGACGTGGTCAAGAGATCAGGCGTTTGGGTCGAGAAGGTCAACCCCGGGGTAGCGATCCTCGACGGCCTTAATGGTCAATGCGATTTCGTGTCGTGGCACAGCAGCGTGCGATTACATTGCGCGAGTGCGTGTACCGATTAGAAAGTGCGGACGTTGTCTCGAAAATGCGAAAATTGTAAAAAGGAACGGGTGCATAGGAACTAGGGGCGAGGAGGGGAGGGCGAAGAAAGGAGAGCGAGAGTTAAGAAGAGAGAGGTCGAGAGGGGATCGAGGAGAAGGAGGGGAGGTGGTGCAGGACGAGGAGACTCAGCAGAAACATGAATGAACGGTGAACCTGCAGCCGAGTGGTCTTGTCGTAATTCTCGTGTAGGAGTGGTGGTAGTCGTGAGTGAGTGCGGCGGGAGGGGGGGGCGAGAGAGAGAGAATTAGAGAGTGAGAGAGAAAGAGGGAACGAAAGAGTGACAGAGTGGGAGAAGGATGGGAAGAAGTGCATTCGAGGGGCAAGAGGGGAAGTGAGTGGGGAGATCGGATAGCTGTGAGAGGTAGCGGTGGCGAGAGGGAGGAGGGGCGACGGAGGGAGGGGGGGACAGTGAGAATTAGTGAGAGAGAGAGGGGGGATGGGAGGGGAAACGCAAGGAGGGAGAAAGAAGAGAAGAGAATGAAGGGGATGCCGCAAGCCCAGAACCGACCGGCTTGACCTTCGTGCGGGCAACTGAATGAAATGGCTGCGCCGACGGAGTGACGCAACCGAACGGTACGGCAACGAGGCACGAAGATCCATGCCACACCTCGCCTAATAAAATCTCAGATCCTAATGTCGTCGCATCCTTATCAATAGTTCGGCTTGATTTCGCGTTCGGTTTTTTTTTTTTTTTACAAAATTCTTGAATTTTTGAAAATCGAATTTAAATAATTTCTAGGCTGACTCTGCTGTGTAGAATTTTGCGCGTGTCCCACGTGCATACCTTTTGACGTTTCACGTGCGTGTTTGACAGTTTGGTAATTCGTTGTTCAATGAAAGGCGCGAGTTAACGTCTTACGTATGCGACAAGAAATAATCTACGGGCGAACGAAGATAAGGAAAGTATTGATCTTCATTAATGAATGGGAAATTGAAGCGTATTTTTCTTTTCGAGTCTCGATATCCATTATCTAACGTAAACAACGATTGTTACTTGGCGTGTGGAATACTGTTGCGTATACGGATAGACAGGCGATTGGACGACGACTTGGATAATTAGCGAAAGCGATTGGCTCGAATGACTCGAATAAAAAGGCCCGAATGGATAAAGATAAAAATCGCGTGATTTAAAATTAGCGATGTCGATGGTCTTGGGGACACGACACAACACAGGCCGATGTAGAGCTCGTCATCGTGCGATAAGGCCGTTGCGATAATTCGATACATTGTTCGCGAGGTCACGGAAAGTGTCACATTGTGTGGAGTGATTAAGGAGCGCTGGCGGTTAAAACGTTAGAATCGCGAAAAATTTGACGTTAAAAGTTCAGCGTGTCACGGCGTTACGAATCGATTATGAACATCAACAGAGTCAAAGCAACATGAACGATTATACTGTTAATAAGGTATTTAATTATTGTTTCGTATGACAATAAGTAAAGGAGACGCGCAAGAATCGTGAAAAATTTGACGTTAAAAGTTCAGCGTGTCACGGCGTTACGAATCGATTATGAACATCAACAGAGTCAAAGCAACATGAACGATTATACTGTTAATAAGGTATTTAATTATTGTTTCGTATGACAATAAGTAAAGGAGACGCGCAAGAATCGTGAAAAATTTGACGTTAAAAGTTCAGCGTGTCACGGCGTTACGAATCGATTATGAACATCAACAGAGTCAAAGCAACATGAACGATTATACTGTTAATAAGGTATTTAATTATTGTTACGTATGAAAATGAGGAAAGTCAATAAAGCTAACGTGGCGCAGATTATAAATAAATTGTCAGTATTATATAAGAATAACATTTTTTCTAACCGATAAGAAGAATCCAATGATAAATCCATGACCAATCGGTTCCCTGTCAGCTGTTCGAATCCACTGTTATCGGTTGAACGTTACCGCTAAAAAGCTAATCAACAATTCGATTTGCCTTATCTAACCGGTGACGCGTGCGAATGGATTTTTTTAATTATTTCAATTATCCTTCATTAATTAAGCCACCTCGATCGGATCAACCACTTCGGAGCACGCTTCCATTGAAATTAAATCTACATGACGATACGAGGCAAGCAATAAGAATGAAAGGAGGCGAGTAGCTCGAAAACGTGAGAATCGCTTTGAGCTATCAGATACACGAAAATTAATGAAAATCGCCACGTTCGCCGAGAGTTTGACTAATGATTCGCATGAATAAAGCCGGCCGCGTAAATCTCCAATGGAAACGTGGCATTACGAAATTACCTTGCAGTCTATTGGATTAACGAGCAGCACGTGTTTTCCTTATCGAGACGTATCAGAGCGCGAGAAGCTGCGAGGCTCGCGAAGCGTCACGATCGTAGCAACGTGACGAGGAATGAGAATTTTAGCGATAAATTATCGATTCGAGCTTTGCGTAAGAAACCGACGATAAGAAGTGTATAAGATAGGAGGTAGAGAAGAGAGCGATGTTGGGCCAAAAAAAAAGTGAATAAAAGGAAGAAAAAAAAATTGAATCAAATTTATCACCAAAAACGTGTAGGAAGTAAAAGACGATATAAAATGAATAATCTCGTTACGGCTAATTGCAATTGACGGCACTTCCCACTTTATATCACTGAAGTGGAATTTTGGAAAAAAATTTTTTTTAATTTCTTCGAAATTCTGTATATCCGCTTTTTCATGCGCCGTGTACGTGTGACGGAATATGACATGACGCTCTCTTTTTTTTTTTTTTTTGGAAAATTTCACCAAAAAAATACCTCCTAGCGATAATCGTAAATATTTCTGAACGAAGGTCCAGCCGTGACTAGCATCGCTGAAGCACCGGCGACCCTTTACATAGTCATACGCCATAAGCATGTAGGATACATACGTATACACCGTAAGTACTTCCTAGCCTGATCTGACGCCATGTGAGACACTAGTGAATATTTTATACTTGTCCGTCATTCGAATTGCTCGTACAGAGCCAACCGCGAGGACCGTCACGATGACGATACACAACGTGTGTATTAGAACGAGGAACAGAGTAATAAGATATAGGCGGCGAAAAGTATACACGATAGAAGCGGCGATCGAGAGCTTCGGACTTCAATAAATAAATTCAAATAAACGGCCGATAACTGACGGAAGGATCAACGTACGGCCCTGAGCAACGAAAAATGGCTGACTCAAAAAATAATCACGAGGACATTAAAGCTAGCTTGATGGGATGAAATTGTGCAGAAAAAAAAAAAAGAGTACAAAAAATTTTTTTTCAAAATCCAAAAAATCGACCATTAATTCAAAGAGAGGAAAGCAGTGGACACAAATCGCCCCACGAGTATTTCAATGACTCGATGTATAGCTAAAGACAACCTATTATTCTAGGAGACATCGGAGTGCCACAAAGTCAAGGATGAATTATTGATAAAATGGATATCCACTATCGCGCAGCTGTCAATCAAGCTGTCATGGAATTTCGAAGTTGACGTGTAAGTGCATGGTAGGGGACAGATGTCCGAGAGAGATGAAAATATCTCAAAGTACTAGAAACGAAGGCACTTATATTTACAATGACGAATGATAACCCTTTTTTGTCGAACAATGCCTTCGGCCACAGACTAATGACACGCATCTATCGCGTGTATATGGAAATCCACGAGCGGCCCTTAGCTCTAATCTCGATCGAGCATCATTGCGATATGACAATCGTAGTTTGCAGGTGGTTTGGATTTTAAAAAAAACCAGCTCCAACTGCCATTTTCCTATCGAGTTAGCGTACTCTGGTAAAGGGCGCAATAAAATTAAAGTTGATTTTTTTTTTTAATCGTGCGAGTACTCTTATCGCAGTAAAATCTATTTTACCGTAGGATGCGTCCTTTGGGTTATTTTTTATCTTTTCGCTCTATCAATCTACTTGCATCGGGGACGTCAATTTAGAACGCACTAGTGTGCCGGAGCGAGTGGCTGCCGCCGTGCGGCTAATACAGAGCTGCGATTTTATTAGGATAAGGTTAGATGGATCGTCGACGGGATACCAAATGAACAAGGAAAATTGAGGGTACAGGTTGAACGCGACTAAATGAAATCGGAAAATCAAAGCGAATATAAGGAACGTGTTTTTTTTTTCTAATTCGTTTGTTGCAAAGATTTATTTGAAAAAAAAAAAAAAAAAAAAAAAAAAACGAGTTTTGAACCAAATGAACAAGGAAAATTGAGGGTACAGGTTGAACGCGACTAAATGAAATCGGAAAATCAAAGCGAATATAAGGAACGTGTTTTTTTTTTCTAATTCGTTTGTTGCAAAGATTTATTTGAAAAAAAAAAAAAAAAAAAAAAAAACACGAGTTTTGAACCTGGATCAAATGTGTATTTAGCAATGACTTTTCGAGCTATTTTTAAAAGAGCTTCCGACGAGCCAACGGAAACTAATTTTTTTTTGTTTGACAACTTCGGCTACTGTTTACTGATCACTCATAGTAATTGTTCCGGTCGGCTGTGAGCTAAAATCCACTCGTTTCAAGAACCAATGATTAGAGACCACCTATATCAGATAATACAGTCGGAGTCATTCTACGAATAATTGAGATCGAATCAGCCGAGAGGACTGTTAAATTATTAGTAAGAACGAACGACAAAAAAAAAAGATAGCTCCGCATTAAGTAAACGAATAATCCCCGTATCGTCAGGGATGTTGCATTAAAGAATAAAATGTGCAAAGTGAACTTCCTGCCCGTCGATACCAGCAAGAGAAAAGACGGGAGGACCGCTTTCAGCATCCGCTATTGTTAGCTGACCCCATACGTGGCGGTAACGACATAAGGGACGAATATAGCCGTGCCATCAGGATGATCCCATAATGTGGATGGTCTGGCGCGGAGGCAAACCCGAAGAAACGAGAAGGCCCAGTCCAGTCAAGAAATAGGTCCAGCACGACGTGGAGGTCTTGAATAACAATCGACGGAGTAAAGATTCCTCTTGGGTATCGGTGATTAACAAAAGCTCGGTAGACGCACGGAAACCGAATATTTAAAGAGCCCCGAGGACAGCCACTTCCGCCGGAGGAACCAGGTTCCTGCGGCTGACCAAGTGGAGAGTTCCGGTGCTCGTGCAGCTGCGCCCCTGTACCTTCCGACGCTCCCACCGTGAATCTCGCAGTTTTCTTCGGTAGCCGATACCCAATATACCTGTGGCTATACGATCCGTATCGATTGGCCATAGACGAGTTCAGCTCCGAGATACCAGAGTCTTACGTGAACTTTGATCCCTGAGGATCCCACGCGAGCACCGGACACTCGGCTCGATGAAAAGTAGACTGAGCGTGGCGAACCGCACCTGCGAGAAAATTGGATCGATAAAGATTAGACGCATCCTTTTCAATCGCTAATTCATCCTGGCAACCGATCATTACTGGGTACCTTGGGTTGGGTCTTTGAGGTGATAAACGAGGATCCCACCTTTGGCTATTCTTTTTCTTCTTTTCCTTTCTCTACCTTCCACCCATACGAATAGTCCATCTCTTTCTCTCTGTGTTACTTCTACGTTCTAAGGAGAGAGAGCAAGAGCTCCAAGGACTCTCTCTCTCTCTCGTCAGACAGTACTCTCGCATTTCGTCCGTCATTCAGTATCATCCTTTGGTCCATGAAAATATCTTTCATACAGCTCGACGTAATTGATTAGATTTTACGAAGGGTCACCCTCGGCACTGCGCACGAGAAGCGACGTGTCTTCCGCTTAAGGAATATCCGACCAATTCGTCGAATGACTTCGAAGAGCCAATCCTCTGGCATAGAATACTTATTGTCGAACGTCGTTATCCGTACTACCGGGTTCAATCCACGAAGCGACACCCTCAGGGAAGCGGATAAGATTGGTACTAAAATTTAACCCCGTACGTCTATAGACCACTCATGAAAGGCTTTGACAGCTACGATACTTCCGTACCCGAGGACAGATTATTTTCGGTACGTTTACCCAGGAAAGTTAACAAACGTCCTTACCTCTCAAGACTACCCCTTGACACTCCAGTCTCCCGAGATTAACAACGGGCACGGACACCGTGAAGAGCGTCAGTTAAAAACCGTACCTTCGTTTGCCTTGTATAATATTGACAACCGGCATTCCTTTCACAATCAAATACATCGAGACACCCAAAGAGTCGCGTTAATATTAAAACAGTTTAACCCAATGACAAAACAACGTACCAACGTAACCTCAATATTACAAAGAAAAGGCCAAACTCCGTTTCCTTTCTTCCCAGAACTCGCACAAGCTGGTAGACGTTCGGGCTTATTTTTATATACAGTACATATCTCGTCGTAAGACTGTCAAACCTCCTTGAAAAATTCCTTTGAACGTCCACTGAGAAATATATATACTTCGTCCCGCGAAGAGGTAAGCTACTAAACGAAGTTTGACAAAAAAAAAATCTACATCAAGGATTTCAAAAAATTAATTTCACTTCCACCTACGTAAATACCATCGTTGAGTCTCTTCGGCGTTACGTTTGCAAATATCATCCTATGCCTGGTACAGCATAGAAACACGGAGTCTCTTGGAGTGGCTGTCAGGCATTGACTAAATTCCTCGATTTTTTTTTTCTTTTTTTTTTTTCTTATTCCCTTTTTACCCTCTTCCATTCATACCCATCGAAGACGTACAAGGTATGTGAAAGAGTCCTGGGCGAGGGTGCAGTTTGGCCAGGGCCTGAATAGGGACCTCAGACACCGAGTTACATATCCCAGACCTGCGTATACGTGCACAGGCTATATCTACGTGGGATCCGAGAAGCCAAGAGGTAGCCGAAGGGTCGAGATCATGAGAAAGGGAAACCTACGCTGCCAGAAATAGCACACCTTCTCTAACGCGCGTCAGACCTGCACGCGCGTTGCAGCGTTCAGCTCGCATGCACCGCCGGCTTGCTGAGCATAAGCCGCTATGGCCAGTTATACCGGCAGACTGGTGCGAGTAGACTTTTCCCCTACGTAACGAGGGAGGGGGTCTCTTATGGGAATAACGTAGGTCTGAGAGACGATAAAAAGTGAGGGCGATTCAAAAGGGGGGAAGAGGGGTAGTAGAAGAAAATAAAAAGAACACCCCCCCCCACGCAATCGTAATTGTAAATACATACCGTTATACCCACACACTCCCTATATATATATATACACACTGTTTTTTCCGATAGTTTCAGCCCGTTCGATCAACAAGACCATTTTCGCAGGTGCAGGGATATCAGGACAGATATGAAACCTGTTCACGGGCAGATACCGTAATGCCGAGGAGGACAGTTTCTCCACGTGTCTTGTTATTGATCTGGGAAGTGAGCTCAATAACGATTTAATACGTTATACCGACAGTATTATGATAAAAAGATACTGAAGGAGGAGCGACGAATCGTTTACGATCTTTGCAGAATCTTATCAGGATCCGTACTCCCCCGTCAGTGGAGCAACGATTGGGCATTTGGGATACGAATAAATTGTGATCGACGGTAATAAACAAGAGCGCAGATAAGATTAGTCGATTAATAAAGTTCTTCGTCGTAACAATAGAATCCTGACAGTGTCGTAACAGTCACGATAATAAGTTACCGTCCAAATACCGACCACCTGCTGCACCAGTCCCCCGAAGCAAATCGAAGAAATACTCAGCGCGTACAAAAGGGAGACGAATGGTAAGGTTGAAAGATTTTCGTAAAATATTTCCAGCACATTCTCCAGACTCGGGGAGTTTGATTACCAGACGGAGCAAAGATAAACAAGAGAGAGAGAGAGAGAGAGAGAGAAAAGGGGGGAGGGGGGCGGGTTCCGAAGAAAAAATAAACAATATCCCAGCGAGAGAATAGAGGCACAACCGCCACAGAAGTGCTATCGTCGACTATTTTTTCTCCTCGTCCCGTAGAAGTCCGCGCTCGTTCGCGTTACACTCGATTCGTCCTAACCGCAATAACATTCCCTGGCAGTTCCAAGTAGCGACGTCCAAGGAGTATTTGCGCGGTGAATCGATGCAACAAATATCCGCAGTATAAGTCGTGTGCTCGCGGGGAGGCTCGGACGAGCGACGCAAGTCGGCTACTGGTGGGTACGAGAGAGAGGATAGGTATTGGGAACCGGAGGAAGGAAGAGAGAGAGAGATAAAGACAGAGAGGAAAGCTAGTGGGGATAGAGCGAGTGAGACAGAGGAATGGAAGCGGGAGCAGAAAGACAGTCCAGAGTTCTACGTTCATTCATGAAACGAAGACTAAGAGGTGAGGTATCCCTACCATATCTACAGCAGTCAGCTTCTCCGGCTGGTCTAGTGGGAGTAAGAGAGTCGGATGATGCTCCTGGTGGCACGGCGAGGAGCGAGACGGAGACATGGAAAAACGAATAGAGGAATAAGAACAGACACGCTGCAATCGAGCCGAGTCCATTGTGTGGTCTGTAGGCACAGCGTGCCTTGCTCTGCCGTGCTTGTGTCGCATCTTATTTCCCATTCACAGGCCCATGTAGATTGACGGTGGCGGCGGGCACCTCGTCGCTTCTGAATTCTGGGACGACGCGTAACCGAAGTCAAACGTGCAACTCGGTAGATACGTGGATGAATCACGCGACCGTCCTTCGGGATCGATTTCGAGGCCTTTTAAATTCGCACTCGATATTCGCACGCGCTGCTTAAAACTCGATTGAACTGCCACCTCTTGCTTTTTGTATGCTAAAATCTTCACCAGCCGATCCTGCCCGTTTATTGGTTCACGGGGCTCTCATTCAGCATCCCGGAAGTTCTCGTTCGGTACCACGTAGAATATTCTGCAGGCCATCGTCGTCAGGCGTATACACTGCTGATCGATGCTCTAAATGTAATTTTCGCTACTCCCCAGGTCTCTGACACACATTGGATCGTGAATTCATTAATGGCGAATGGTCTCGGTTCGAATGCACTGGAAATACCATCTCTTGACTCGTCAACGAGAGAAACGGACTTTCTGCTCGTCTCTGTTACCAAGTAATTTCCATCCTCGGTTCCAATAGCCCTATTTACTCTTTTAAGAATGTCCTCCTGCAGCCCGATGAATGTCCAATTTATGAAAAGTTTTCCTGCGATTCTTCGCGATGGGAGCCTCATCACTATTGTCCAGGGCTTCTGTCCTCAAATATTTATCAGCTTCCTGTCACTCGGCAACGTGACGACACTTCCGACTCTTCTAGGTAAGACTGTTTCCGTCGTCGTCGCCGTTACAGCGTCCACTGATTGCGCGCAGAGGCCTGCGACTATTTTTACAGCGTTAGAAAAACGCGGCATCCTCTCGGAGCCGACAGTCAAACCACCTCCGTAACTCCTGTCCTATACTGGATTTCGAATGGCGTGTTGGATAACACTCGACTTCCTTTCGGAAAAGCTCAATTAAGAAGTTCCTACGTTAACTTTCTCGTTCGCCCTTAACGATTTCCTATACGCATACCGCTCACGGACCCGTCGCCGCTTTGAACATTAGGCCTGTAGCTCTGACTCGAGACACGCGAGTCGTACTTGGCCTTCGGTCGCAGGGTAATCGCATTTCCGTAAAAGCCAAACGGTTTGGCAACCAAGGAACAATTTCGAAGCCACGACTTATCGAGAGACGTCGAACAACAAAGCATTGTTATCTTTCCAGTTGTTATCGTCCATATAACGTTTTATCGCGTAACGTCGCTCCTCTCCAACGAACCCGCTCTCTCACCTAGTTGAACATGAATTTCGTGTGAATTATGTGGTTGAAAAAAAAAAAGTAGAAAAAAAAACATGTCTTACAATTCCTTGTCCCACACAATTTCCAAGTCTCGTCCACGTTTATTAAGAGGAGCGCAGGCGAACACGCGCCTCGTGTATATTCCGTGTTATCCAATTATTTCGTGGTGGACGCAGCTCTAGGGCACTGCCGTGCGTAGGCCTCGCTCTTTTATAATTGAGTCCACTCGGGCCAAGTAGGGTCAAGACTTAACGGCAGTTGTTCCAATAAATTGACTGCTGTCAATTATCTAATCGCATACGGTTAAACGACTTGTAGGACGACTACGCTAAGACGTGACGAGCCAACTGGAAAGTATCTCGTTCGACATGACGTGGCAGCAGCCCATGAAACGGCCTGTATGATTCCTTTGAAATTGAGACCCGTACCGGTCATTGGCCATGAAAGGATAATTAACCTCGGGTTCCGTATCACTCGCTGATACGCTGAAAGATTTGAAAGAGTAGAAAAAAGAAAATGAGTCATTCAATTCGTTATACATATCCCACACGTGCATAGGCACCATAGCAATTAGCGAATGGACGCTCGTACCAACTTATGATTTGTAAAAGTATTACAAGTTCCTCGTTAAAAGGAATCAATACGAATACACACCAGGTAAAAGAGAAAGAGAGAGAGAGAGAGAGAGAGAGAGAGAGGCAGCATAATGGTGGTAACTCACCTTTATCGACCTGTGATCAATGGGATATCCTTTTCTCGTTCCTGGACTTTCCTCATAAAAATCTTGATCCTCCTCCCCGTAATCGTACAGGGACTCCACGTCCATTTTCGCTGTAAATACGATAGAAAGATATTTCAAGTGATGTGCAATGATAAAATAGCCGTTCAGTGTAATGCTTAAAACTGCGAGGGATAAGTGCAATGACGCGAGGCTGCAGTCTAACCGGCAGCGACTGAAGGAGCCCCGCGACTCGGGCCCGACTCGTTGCAGATGTCGGTAAGGGGATTCGGCGGCAAAGGAGAGCATTTACGACATGTGCGCGCAAGGTCGCCCGGAATCCGAGAGGGCGTGCGGATCATCTGGAATATTTTACTCTCGAAGAATCGTGAAGGGTGTTCAGGTCGTGTTTCCCATAAAGCGGCAGAGACTCGAGGAACCGAGAGGCAGACTCAGGATGCGCCAGAAAGGATCGAATAAACGTTGCGCCCCTGTCGGAACTTCTGCGCGGCTACTACGCCGAGAGAGTCGGACGAAAAATTCTCACGAGCCGTCCGAGTGATAAATATCGAACGATGACGCAATAACCGAACGGTTCCCTCGTCAGATCCATCAGGCGAGCATTTATCCCATGTTCGTCATCTACCGTCCAATCGACGGATCCAATCACGCGCGACTCTGTCATCGTACCGATTTATAACGATCCCCAGCATCGAATCGTCACCTATACGATGGCTGGGAACAATTCCCATAGCTGCGATTCCTGGTAAGCACTGCGATCGCCCTGCCGAAGGTACCGGGAATAAAGTGGCCCGTGATAATGAGTATGCAGAAAATAAATAAAGAAAAAGATTCCACGATACTCCGTCAGCGCTCGTGTCCCGTGTAAAGGACGGCTCTGCCGAAGGGACGGAGTCGTGAGCGCGACTTTATGCCCCACGACGGGAAGGTAGACGAACCGTAGTAGGAGGCTGTGGAGGGAGAGTGACAGAGAGCCAGACCGAGGGAGCAGAAGAGAAGCGGAGGACCACGAGAGATGGAGTAGCAGGGGGTTTTGCCCTGGGTACTACGAAGATCAGGTTACTCTGGCAGCCCAAACGACAGATGGTAGGTGTAAAAGTGCCCGTCGGCCACCGACTCTCACGGCCTGGTCCTGGTCCTGGGCTGCCTGAGTGACTACCTCACGTGCACCTACGCGCGCCTACTACGTGCACCTACGCACCCACGATCCTTCCCTACGGACGATCACGGCTTGGCCTTGCGTCCACGGGACGCTGCTTTCATGGGGAACCGAGTAAATCCTGTCCGTGAACTGCATGGAGACGTCAATCAAAATCACGGCGCAAGGTGCAGAGAGCGAGTGGTGCGCTTATGCACGGAATTGATCCAGCGAAAGATTCGGTAGATCGAAGCGCCTAAGGCTGAGAAGATTTTCCTGAGAACTTTGAGACGATCTGCGTCCACGTTACGCAAGCGATTTGAGGACGCTTCGGTTGCTGGGACAATTTCTTTCGAGTTCAACTGTCCGTTCCACAGGATCTTGAGGACCGTGGACTCCCGGTACACTTGCATTGTACACTCTATACGGATCGAAAGGCATATAGATTGTATTATGACATTAAGTTAATCGATTTAGATTCAAAATAGTCTACCAACCTTTAATCGATTATAGTTATTAACGTCAATCTCAAAGTTACGTTTATCGCTTTATGGTACTTTTATACGCCTTTTCTCTCGTCCTCGCTTAGCTACTGGTCTATACAGCTTCAATGGATGGACCCAAGTACGTAGGTAGCAGGTTGTCCGCTTATCAAGAAGTACCTGTTCCTTCAATCAATTCTAGTATTCACGGCGATCAGTGACTGTCAACCTACTTAACCT
This sequence comes from Cephus cinctus, assembly GCF_000341935.2. Taxonomy (NCBI): domain Eukaryota; kingdom Metazoa; phylum Arthropoda; class Insecta; order Hymenoptera; family Cephidae; genus Cephus; species Cephus cinctus. The sequence goes on from NW_014332762.1 coordinate 559,411, forward strand.
TTATTAAGGAACTTAACTGGCGCCACTCCTCGCTTGCTTCCCGCGTATCCGCGTCATCGTTCTAATTAGTATTTCCAGGATCTCCAAATTATCTACAGACAAGTTTGGTTTGAGAAGCGAGCTGAAAAGAATATATAAATATTTAAATTACTATCGAGGTCGATATTCCTGTATTAAAGCCGCAATGTCGGGTCGATGAAGATTGCTGGAACTTCGTAGCTAACGGCGAGGGAAGTCATCCTTATTTTTTTTTTTTTCAATGGAAAAAGAAATATTCAAGGCCACGCTCGGAAACACGAAACTATAAGGATCCTCGCGCGGCGCCTGGAGCGACACATGGGGGAAAAAAATACAATTGAAAAGAAAAAAAAAAAGGAAGTATCAATTTTGGCCGGAGGCCAGAAGTTACTTTTAACCGTGAAAATGAACTCTCGAATCCTTCGTCAGGCCCAGTGGATTTTCATGGAGCCGAGGGTCTCTAGTTTTAAAACGTAAAAGGAAGTTCGGAAGAGGCATCATTTCTGCTGATGGACTTGAGAGGAGATATTTTGTTTGTGTAAACAAGACTTGTAAATAAGACAATGCAACCCTGGTCTACCTGGGCCCTAAGTCAAGATCTCCGGATATAGAGAAGGGAAGCCATAAAGCCATAGAGAGAAGAAAAAAAAGTGAGAACCAGGCAAAGAGACGTTCGGTAAAAGCCAGCCAGACAGGCGACCTAAGAGATCGCTAGATACAAAAGGTACAGGAGAGCCCATGAGGCTGGGTCCCACTTGTGCGTATTGCATGTCAACCACGTGAATATTCACTATTCCGAACAAGTGCCATTCCCGGAGTCACGTTTTTCTCAACCGGGACCACCTTTGCCTCGAGAATCCGTGTAATCCTACAGGGGATGATCTTAAGAAGGAGCACGGTAACCACCTTATCTTCGAAGCCTAAAAAGCTTATCCGAGTGAAATACGAACTTCGAGCTGTCAAAGATCGATCAGCAAGGATCTCGAAGGTCGGAAAAAACGTAAACACTTGGGCAGGTACAGTCAATCGAGAAGCGCAACGACTCCTGGCAAGCTTCCCTCGAGATATACCAAAAGTCCTCGATACGCCCTAAAAGAATAAGTGGTATTAAAAAGGAGGAAGAGAATATACGAAGAAACCGAGTGTACCATTTTGTAACTGTGACAGAGCGGGTCCTTTGTTAAACGGATGCGGGGAAGGTGGGATCCTGCTGGAGAGCGAACCTTAAGATCCCCGGTCTATTGTTTTAGGACCTTAGAGCAAGCAATTTAATATCCAAGTTTTCCAGATGCGGGCAGCACGTTCCTTAAGAGTCACCCGTATCCTCCGAGAGATTCTCGTCGGCGCAAATCCAGCGCGTCACATTTCACCAGATCCAAAACTATCAGGATGAAAAAGAAAATTCACGTCCCAACCGAGCGCGTATCGTTCGGCCGCGGAATGTGATAAATTCTAGGAATACCTTGAGCGTGTCGCAAAAGGTTTTGCAAATCGCACTACAAACAATGATGAACGTGCAAGAGACTCCAGTGCAAAGTTCAAAGTGTGAATACGTACGTGGTGCGAGCTGCGCGTATTACACGACTGAAAAAAAATATTCTTTGAAATTTAACGTGGCACAATAGCCATTTGCAAACGCACAGGGTTTCCTCTTTATCCGTTCCCGTCCTTCTCGATCCTACACTGTGCTGTTCCCCCTCATCCCCCCCCGCCTCACACTCTCTTTCACCACCCTACACTGTCTCTCTGTAGGTCGCCCTTTCTCTCACTGCCCCCCTTATTCTCCTCCCAGTCTGTTGATCTCCTTACTCCCTCCTTCTCGCTCCCACGTTCCTCGAACGTTCTACTATAGCCAAGTCTATCCGGAGCAAAGCCAGCGGCGCGGCGTTGCCATACCGAGATCCGAGAAACTGCACAAAAACCACCCGGCCCACCAACACGAAGATCGCGTTCGTTACTTTTTTAAATTGCAAGGCGGCCTCCGCCGCCACGCAGTTCCTACGCGTCTCCGTTGACTTCGAGTGGAAAACCCTCCTTCGAGTCCGAAACTCTTGAGAAGCACTTGGCGATTCGCGTCTCGGGAAGGATTTAGGTTCCTACGCGTTTCCCACGTATTTCTGATCCACGACCAACTTCCTTCTAAGCGTAATCGTTCCAACTAACCAAACTGCCCACTGCCCGCTGCTGGTCCAACCCTCGCGCTAATTGTTTCAATTTATCGTTCCTTTCAATTGGACGTTGGAGAAATTGAATTGAATGAGAAATCCGATTGAAGCCAAATACAAAAATATATTCCTTCGTTTTTCTTTTTCTTTTTCTTTTTTCCCTCTTTTGAATTAACTTCAGGCCAGCGCAACACTGTTTTTTTCTCTTTTGGAATAATATCAGACAATTTCGTAATGCTTTATGTAAATTACATTCAAAGTAGACGCCGGTCCTAACAGCGGATGACAATCGCTATAGATTTTATAAATCATGAATTTACCGAAGCAACGTGTTGTAACTCTTTTTATTTTTCTATTCCATTTACAAGTTTTCCAACGTGAACAGTGATTTAATACTGCTAGCGTCAGCTGTTGTTCCTCTGCCAATTTTCGACTTTTTCTATATAAATATATCTGATGAATGTATTACACGTTTCAATGATCCAACGATTCTATCGCGATATACTTTAATATTGTTTTTTCACCTTTCGACTACCTTACATCGATTGATATATGTCTCGAATGTATAGCATCGGTCTTTTATTATTGGCAACTTTTGTAACCCACGCGTTTGGATCGTTAGATCATGATAGTGGAATTTTATTTATACACGCGAGATCTATCTAGAGTTTGGCACTGTTCGCTGAACGTGTACAATTTTTAAGAGGTGAAACCCTGCTCGTACGTTCAGATATATGTAATATATATGTAAACTCGTGTAATACAAATGAACAGATGCATGAGAAGGCTTACCACTCGTTTCTAACGCACAAAGTATGACACACAAAATAATTCATTGGACGTTACGCAACGAAAGTGACACATTTCGCGTGGCTGGTGGTAACGAATATCTTGTGTGTGCAAGAAAAATAAAATTATTTATCGAGGGACAAAAAGGCTTGATCTAACAACAAAAATCGAAACGTTTTGTTATCGACCTTCGAATATTATTACGTGATAAATTCGAAAAGTTTTACTGGAATACTTCTACATGTCAAACTGAATTTATTCCTCGGAAAAAAGACCTACTTATGTTAGTATCGATACATTAATGGTTCTGACATTATAATCTTACTGATAAACGAGCATCGTGAATGAAGAATATCGTCGGATATTCAAAAACTGACTAACCGATTTTTATCTATTGTCTCCATCGGGAAGGAGTATCAGCCGGGTACTGTGTCTGTTCTCTTATTATTTATTTAATGATTGATAGACGTACGAAACATCGTAAAGTTAGTCTTTGTTAGTCGTTGATCCGAAGCACGTCGAGTATAAGAACGACCGGGTATAGTAACTCCGTCAAAACAAATATAGGCCTGGACGAACGTAGGCGTTGTGAGTTTTGTCACGACAGTCGTTCGTTTCGCAAGAAGAAATAGCGTCATTGTCCGTTTTCTCATGAAACTTGCTACTTCACGATATTCTGTTATTAATTGGAAGATGACGAATAAATTATCACGAATTGATGACACGCTTGATACAGGATAGTGTCCGTCAAGTGTTGTGAGACGACACCGAGGTTAAGTAGTTGATATATAAATTACCTGTAGCTTCGAGCGGGATCTCACGAGGCAGGATGAAACAATTGTAAACAACCGAACAGAACAATGTATAACACAAACGTACAACTTTCACAAAAAGGAACCAAAGATCACGTATAAAACTGAGTACCGGAGCGCACGCACATCGGTAGCACTACGCGGTGCACCGTACACAATACAGATTACAAATTAAATATTATGGCTGCGTCTCGACGTTCATGAATGAAACTAAGAACGGGTCTTAGCCTCCCTCGAGATCACTGCTCGATGTTTATTGGCTGAAAGTTTTTGCTGTGACGTAGTTCATTGGCTACTCCCGTTACTACTATTCCACTGGGACCGCGCCTTAAGGGACACAGAGTGGGGATATGATTCTGATTGGTGGAAAGGTAGCGCCTCGTGTACCTCAGTGATGCCAATATTAGGACTTACCATTTTTAGAATGCTATTCAATTTTAAGCGCTGATTCAAATTTTTTTTTCATTTTCGAATCCTTCGATACTGAACATACGTGAAAATGGAATTGAATGAAAATGAGGAAAAGTGGGTTAGATGTTTAGAGAAAATTTGTTGTTCTCGGAAAAGCAAGATCACAATACAGAATATTTTAACGGGTTGATTAACATTAATTCTGTAGCTATATTAGGAAATTTAATGATGCTTGCTTCGTCTAGATGATATTAGAACGTAGTTTAAGATGGCTTGGGAATATTTTGTATGCGTTAATTAGATAAAATGGCTTGAATAAAATTGTATACTTACCTGGGAAATCTCTGAATGGAAGTAGCAGTTTATTTTGATATCTTGTGTTTTGAGCATGAGTTGCTCTTTTGCTGTCACATGGACGTAGATATACTTTGTTAAGATTCATTTAAGAGATTTTCAGTTTGTCAAGTAATCGTATAGCTTTAGAAAAGTGTAATTTTATATTTTACGATCTGAACTTTACGATACTTGTAATGGCCTGGAACTACAGTTGGCTACAATGAATTTTTTGAAAAGGGTACGTAACTTAGTCAATTACACAATGGATATGTAATAATGTTTAATTATTAATAGCACTGAGTACGTAATTTGTGTTATTTAAATATTCGAATTTTATTAATCAATTATTTTTCTACGCAAATATTAAATTAACGTTTATAGTTCCATTTTATATTGTCATCGATTACTACTGTAGGTGGATTCTTGCCTGTCAGCCATATTTGTTCGGAGTAGCTGATAATTTGAGATTTGCACCGATTTACAGTGTAAGTTTCTGACAAAATACCATTTATTTTGAATGATTAATATGAACGTAATAAGTGCAATTCTTTTTCCCAATATTACGCGTATGCAGAAATTGCAATGTCATTTATTCCAATTCATGTACGAGTATGGAATAGACTATAACCTCTAAATTTTGTATTTTATTATATAATGAGCGCAAGCAATTTTATATAATGCAAATATTAAATTTTATTGATATTCTGTATGATCTTTGAATATTCGAGCACATATTTGTATTTATCAATAGTTAAACAGATTATAGTAGATAGCAGATATTTATCTCACCTTATATAGCTGTACAATTTGACTCCTTTAGAATATTTATTATATTTTTTAATATAACATTATTTTTTATAAAAGACTACATATAATCATAAAAAAATATTCAATTTTCAGACAACCATGTTGACCTCCCGTGTTGCTGTTGGTGTACCTAAGCTCTTTAAGCGTAATTTTGGAATTGTTTGTCCAGCTCTCCAAAAAGCCACTGACCCAATTCAGCAATTGTTTCTTGACAAACTACGTGAATACAAATCAAAAACAGCGTATGTACTACATTATTCTTATGCATCACCCTTTGGGAATACTTACATTGGATTATGTATAAATTTATGTAAAATCTATGTTGTATACAGGGGTGGCAAATCTATTGATGATCCTGAAATTGTAAAGGAAAGACAAGCTGAATTGGAGAAAATTGCGAAACAATATGGAGGTGGTTCAGGCACAGATATGACCCAATTTCCCCAGTTCAAATTCACTGGTAAGTTGTAATCTATTTACCGATTGGTAATTTTTGGATGATTTAAATCATATTTTTAGCAGTTACAAAATATATCCATCCTGTTTCAGAATTCACGATACGAATTTCATATAGTTCATAGTTTTTCAATATACAAAATTTTTATAGTCACGTTTCATTACTGCATTTGCATATATCATATTTTATTTTACAGACCCAAAAGTGGATGCAGGTGTCTCTTCGAGCAACTAGAAATATAACACTACATGTAGATAACATATATTACCAATTGTCGTATCTCAGTATGAAAACAGTTAAAAATAATATAACTGAACATAAACTATGAACATCTAATAATTTGTATATATTTTTAATTGCCTCCACTTCTTTGAGATATTCATTTCATAATTTGAACAGAATCCTTATTAGGGGAAAAAAATGATAAACACGTTTCATAGCAAAATAATACAATCACAGTTTTATTTAAAAAAACATATCTATATGATTAAGGAGTCAATGTAGGAAGCAGTGCGGAGCTATTAACAACCTCTAACAAAACATACATTTTAAATTTTGTAGCAATCGACTTTACGGTCTTAACGAATTGTAACATTTCATTCCTAGTAATCGTAGTCTTATAATTTCCAGCACATGAACAAATTATATTCATGTTATCCCTCTTAACTTCAAAACATTTGACACATTGCAAATCTTGCAGCATATACGCCATACTTTTACGATTCATTATGTCCAGTAAAGAGAATTCAATTTCATCGTTATCGTAGCTCATTTCACAAAGTGGGCACTTCCATACTTCTCTGCAAAAAATAAATGTAACTGAGTGCGTGAGTTGTTGTTCAAATGATACTTGCCTTACGAGCCAGCGTAATTTAAACTGACAGTCAGCAAATAATGGATAACGCACTTGTTCTCTTCGGTGCCACGATACGTGTCTTTGCAGAGGTCTATGTCTCGCGTGTGATTGCATGCCTTGCAAATCACTTCTGGCAATATAAACGATATACATGGATCCTTCCATTCTGCTTGGTCGCTGAAACAACCTACACCAATTATGCGTAACAAATTCCTTTGCAAACCATACACCTCCTCTTCCACTTCTTTATCCAAAGATAAGACCTATAGTTTGAATCAAAATCATTATTAGCTAGCATAGTACATACCACTGAGTTAGAGAAGAATTTCTTTGTTCAGTACCTTGCATATCGACTTGATCAATTCTAGTGCAGGATTAATTTTTATACTCTCATGTCCACCTAAATCCAAATTTGGATTTTCTTGAAAGGTCAAAACCTTCTCTGGTAATTTTTTATAGATTTTTTGAACAATTCTGCAAAAGTAGGATTGCCAAACATAAAGTCTCTCATGCTTGGATACAATTAATGCAAACAGAATTGAACAAGATTACTTACTGGAAAAGTTTTTGAGACATTTCACCCATTATAAGACTTTTAGCAAACTCAGATGTGTTTTCTAATGCCCCTAATCCAAGTGGCCTTGTTAATGTTTGACTTAGGCTGGTATTTCGTCTTTTTCGCGGTCGCGGAGTCATGTTGGCATTGTCACTTTCGCACATGAACTGATAAATAGCACTTATATAGCCAGCTATAATCGCACTAAAACTAGCTTGACATGATGCCTCTTCAGGAAGGAACTGCATAATATTCCAATTCATAACAATCTCAGGCTAGAAAAATCAAAGAAATTGATGTAGCAAACAAATACAGCGACATATTTAAAATATAATATTACTTCTTACTGTATCATCATCCTCTTCTTCTTCAGGATCTTCGTTTAAAATCCCTTCACTCTCATCCTGTTCCAAACTTTTTGGTACCTTTCCCCTGACACCAGCATGGTTTGCCTATTGAAATAAACAATTCTTAATACAATTCTTTCCATCAAACAAGTAAATTATAATTAAACTTTTTTTTTACCAGATCAAGCCATATTAAGAATTCCCAGGACTGGTTGTAAGTGATTTCAATACTATGAAACAACTCCTTATTCTTAATTGACTGTACGACAAATTCTACATAGCCTACGGCATCGGTTATGGTCCTCTTTTTGGTACAGAGGATAATTTTATTAAAATTTGCAAATATAATGATAGAACCCAGTCGCTGAAACTCAGCAATGAGCTGCACGAATAGTTTCCTCATGAACGTATACAACGTACGACGCAATGCCGGATCATAGAGTAATGCATTTGGCGAGCGCAACCATCTAAAATGATGAATTAAATATATTACTGAATGACTTACAGTTTTCACAGTATTGTCTATTTCGTATTTGCTCACCGATAAAAGTGAATGATCTGATAATCAGCAAATACATTTCTGTAGACAGTCACATCACGTAGCCATGCATTGACCATACTTCTCAATACTTTAAATGCTGCACTACAAAGTGCTGTCTCATCATAGCTAGGTATTGTTGCTGTTGTTGAATCCCCTGTTACCATTTCCTAAAAAGTGCAAAATATATAAAAGAAACATTGACAAAAACAATGTTAAAGAAACAGCATGAGACAGATACTATATAATACCTGCAAAGTTGCCTGTGGAATATTATGGAATGCACCGAATGATGCTGTACCATCTATTTCATTAATTCGATGAGATTGTAGTAAAGTATTGACAGCCAAACTTTCAACATCCAATTCTATGCATACACTTGAATAGCTTCCAGCGTTATTAGCTGCACAACTTGAGCTCTCAGCAAAATCCGTCAACAGTCTTAACAATGATATCATTAAAGTTTAAAAATTAATAGCTCAGCGAAGTAAGTTTACATATGATTATTCTTATCCATAAAATTAAATTTACCTGTTATCGTCATTTTCACTACCGCCCAAGTCAGGTCTCTCAGTTGCTGAACACCATAGGATAAAATTGTGTTTCTGCAAGTGTCTAGCGTAGAATAAATCAGCACCAAACAGTGTTTGATCAGCTGGTATATTTCCAATTGGTGCATGAAAGAATCGACTTTGTTCTGCCATCAAATCCAGAATTTGTTCCATCTTAAAGTAATGATGGATCATGCATTTTGAAACTACTCTTTGCCAATCGAGTGTATGGAATAAATTCTCAACATCTTGAACATGTGTGTTTACTAATGGGAAATCATTTAGCACCGGCATCTCGTTTGTTAACGTTGACATATCTAGACACATTGAATAATTGGAATTTAGTATTGACTCGTCATACTAAAATGGCTTATGGAATAGTGTAATACCCATTGGTGATTGTACTGCTATTAGTGTTGCTCCTTTCATTTCATTCTTATATGCTTGTAACGCATTCTGCAACGTACGCCGGATGAATCTAATATTTGTTTCTACTGTGACCTCGAATCGCATCGTTTCAGGTAAATCCTTTACGCAACGTTCCAGATTTTTCTGAATCCTGAAATTAATAATTCATTATTTTTCGAAATACTTCGAACGATCTATAATACATCTTACATCGCATTCCTCTCATTAATGTATAACGTATTCATATTAGGCATCTGATTTGTTTTGACTGTGTCCAATACAAAAACATGGCCTTTTTTGGTTGGTCCTAAGAATAGACCCCACATTGCTTTTTGACGATTTGACGTCCAATGGTGATACAGGAAAATGTGTTTCATAACTCCTGGCTGAAACAGATAATATCGAATAATCTATTCTTAGTTCTAATTTAAATAATTAGCAATTTATTGATCCGCAAAGATATAAATGTTTTACCTCCTTCAAATATGGTTGCGTAGAGATACTTTTGAATGTTAATTGCTCCAAATTGAAAGTATCTGCGCCGTCCTTCATTTGGAGTGCTTCATTTCTGTCCACAGTGCAGATGCATCCTAATTGTAAAATCACTCGAAATTCTAAAGTCATTTGCGTTTCATATATTCCTTCAACGTCTGGTTTTGATAAGTCCTCCATCAATTCCCTTTTAAGGTGATACAAAATTAGTAATAAGTATTTGATACTGCATACTATTATTGTCACAATTTTCTCGCTCTTCCACCAGGAACTTACTGACTGTGTTTTCTATAAAGTTCTTCAGGCACGGTATATTGATAGAGATGATACACTTTACGCGATCGAGGTAATATCCTGGAGCATTTTTTCCAAGAATCACTCGGTCCTGGATCAGGCCTCTCTTTGCGACTATTTATGTAAAATATACGAGGCACAATAAGTCGCAATTGATGTAGCTCCGTGCCAACAAGCGCCCATAATCTGAAGAGACCCGGTTCGTTGGTTTCTACAATCTAATGTACGATATTCATATGTTAATTGTAAAATGATTTTTTTGAAAATTTGTATATTGTACCTGAACTATTTGCCAAGGCGTCTCGAATAATATTCTTTGAGCTCGTTTCAAGAAGCCACTAACAGTAGCGATGTTATGATTTCGTACAACACCTCCAGTACCTCTACTTTTCTCTACATCCGTTCTACTTCGTTTGCTCTTTCTTTTTTCACCTCTTTGCTTAGCTTGAAAAGCCCACTTCTTTTTATGGTACGCTATCCACTCTTGTTTTTCTTCCTAAAAAGAGCATATAGATTGAGATTGGTTTCTATCGTGAGATATTGATATTTAGTACAAATAATTTCTTACTTTTGTTTTTCCCATAGGAGGCGGTGGACCTAAAACCTCCCTCCAACTCTTATTATTGTCTTCCTCCTCCGCTGATGGAATTCTTTTTCTTTTGTTCACGGTGCACATCGGACGTCGGAAGTTATTAGATACCCCAGCTATATCTTCAATGTCTCTTGGTTCCTCATTCGCAGTATTACTATCAGAAGTAGTAGGCTTGGGTGTCACGCTGAATAATTCCGTGATTGTACGTTGTCTTTTGACATCATTTTTCTCGAGCAACTTTTTATGCAACCAGTCCGGATGCTGTACTCTTGGAACAGGATTCGCGAGCTGGAATAATAAAAATTTACATCAGCCATCAGATCAACAGATCCAGAGATAGGACTTGAATAATTCATTGTTGTTTACCCCTTGCATCGCTGCTGGTATGGTGATAATCTTTTGAATTACACTACCGAGTCTCTCAATATAGTAATTCCAATCTAATATATGACGTATATCAAAGTTTTGCAAACTCGAATCTTTTAGCCATTTACGTAAGTAATGTTTCTTTACGCTGGGCTCCGCCTGAAATATGGCAACTGGTATTGTTCTGTAAAGTAAAGATGAAATGCAATCTTCAGCTGATATCATTGGAACAGTAGGCGGAAGGTCAAAGATGTTATCTAATTTACCGTTCCGTAATCGGAGAATCTTGAGGCTTCCTGGATATTATAAATTTACAAGCTAAGCCTGCATCCTTGACCATCTGATCTCCTAAAAACTCAGCCAATCTCTTTGCCGTTGTAATGGACGTCGATTTCTGTCCTCCGTAGTCCTCCAACTTGCGGGACATTGATTTATTTTCAGAGATCAGATCGAATAGATCAGAATCCGGTATGTCTGCACCCTACAATTTATCTTGGCTGATTAAAGTCTTCTTATATTTAAAACTAATATTTCATTATAACTATTCTCACTTTACTGTACAATACATCGAGCCAATAGTCAGCAATTTTAGCAACAGACGCGTAACATTCTTCCAAAGTTTTTCCCTTGAGAAAGGCTTCGAATACTGACGATTGAAAGATTTTTATCAGTTGAAGCTCGCCTCTTCTCTTCACTTCGAAACCTTTTAATTCGGCTAAAGATCCATCAAAATTAAAAACAGCATAACGTTTCTTCAATCTTTTGCCCTCCTCTTTTGCGGCGGGCAAAACCATTGCCAGATAAGGACCGTCAACTTCGAAGAAGATTGAATTTTCACTTCTGATTGTGTAATCTAGATTCTCCGGATCCACCAACTCGTGATAAACATCATTCGTGAATTGATCCTGCCAGAGTTAATATTTATCATATCCAAATACTGATACAAATTAATTAAGATTATAAGAAAGTATAGCAGACAGCATACCTTCACCATAAAGTTCAGTACGGCATTTGGATATGAGATGTTGATCTTTGGTTTTTTTGAATGTTCACTCTTGATAATAACGTTATCAGGAAATGATGCTGGGAGTACACACCAAATACCATCAGTGTCCAATTCCAGAGGTCGTCCTACTTGTTCGATAATTTCTCTAGCTTTCATAATAATAGTAGCGCCAGTATGACAGACAATTCCACCCATTTCCATACTGTGCCATCGCGAACTGTCATACAAAATTAATTAATTTTTTTTTTAAATACTTAACTACGTACAGTAATGATTTCAAGATACAAGAATCAGTACCCTTTTCTCATGACATATCCGTAAAAGGAATTCAGAATACACTTGTGAGCGAGCTGAAGAGAATCGTAAAGAACTTCTCGATTTTTTGCTGATTTTATTTCACCAGCATCACCAGATTTTACAGCAGCTGCTACTTGCTGCTTTGCTACCTTCGTTAAGCCTTTGTATTCGTATCGACGATCCCTAAAGGCTCTTACAGTATCCACATAGAATGAATTTTCCTTCTGACAAACAGTTTGCGTTCTCTCCTCCATTTTTGTTATTTTGGGTTTTTTGAAAGCTTTTCTACAATAATCGGTTAATCTTTTCTTCTCGTACATAGCCTGTTCCTCGCGCGACAGCTCATGAAAAGCTCTACGAGGTCCGTCAGGAAATTTTGGAGGAAACCTTTCCATTTCTAATTGTTGCTGTATTCTTTGAAAATCACCGTAACCAGCAGCCACTAAAAAGCACAGTATGTCAGTAAAAATTCGTCGGGAAGAGATTTTGATCTTCCGTTCCTATAACTTACTGTACTCTCCTCTCCAGGTCCACTTCATATTCCTCTGACATAAGGCACCAGGCTTATTATAATCGCAAGCTGCACATATAGTTTCATTAACCATAGCAGATGGTTGTAATCTGTTAGTTAATATAATATTAGGATACATGGCGCCTACGTCTAAATGATAAATCACGGGATGTTCAAGTCTGAATGGCTGTGTTTTTAGAGATACTAATTTTGCTTTGATCTCCTCAATTACTTCCTGCAGATTTGTTACCGTACTCAATGGAACTTTTTCCTCCTCCTCTATAGCATGTTTTAAGGTGCTTTCGATACCGTCTATCAACTGATCCACTGCTTTTGGTATTATTTTGAAACGGCAAGGAATATCGGCACGAAATACACCAGATTCGAGAGCCTCTACATGACCTCCTACATATGTTTCTTGGTCCAAAACGTGTCCATCCTTTGTAAGCTTATTTAATTCAGTCTCTTGCTTATTTGGGAATATAATATTTGCGTGGAAAGCTTCAACCATGAGAAGAGATTCGCAGAGAGTGCCAGATCCTTTACGGAGTACCTCATCCGGTTCCATAGGAATAATAGTGCACAGTGCAAAAATAAAAGGATGCACGTATTGGTGGTAAAGATAAAATGTCGCCACTGCATCGGACACTGAATAATTTGCTAACATTTCGGGTTCTTCCGATGCATATCTACACATATCTTCTGGATCAACTTCTATTGGATTATAACGTAGCTTTGCTTTGGCTACGGCTTTTAGGCCGTGTGATCCAACCGGGAGATACGAGTCACGTTTTACCCACCTGGTTTAAAAACAACGTATTGATTATTGTTCAATAAAGTTAACATTCTATTTCTAAAGTATATGTATGATAATATACGCACGACAAACAGTCCATGTGAATGGCTGCTCTACTTGCATAAACTCCATCTCTACTTTGTGCGAATCCAATTCTCTCTTTCATATCCATATTGTGTACTGCTGCTCTGGTTTCCACGAATGGCCAATCGAAAAAATCTCCGTTATACGTTACAAATATATGAGGTCTTACGTCATTTATGTGATCAAAGAACTTTTGTATTGTGGCCTTTTCGTTAGGTTCATTGAAAACTGTGAAGAAACCTTCGAATTCTGGTTTTGGAGTATATTCAAAGTCTTTTATGTCCGTTGAAATGATTTCTCGATTCGTTATTAAATATCCCTGAAAATATAGTTCTTGTAGGCAGCCGTTATATTAAGTTAAACAAGTAGTTTCTCTTTTACGGAATTCCAAGCACTGTTCATTGTTACCTGGCCATCTATCATGTATGATATCATCATAATTTGATCAGTGGTTGCATCAGGAAATTTTAACGGTAGCTTTGTTGTTTCTATATCGTATGCTAATACTATGGGTTCTGGTGTTTCAATTATATCTTCTCTCCGACGAATAATTGGGGGCTCTGATCCACGAGTCTCTACTGTATACCACGCTCCAACAAATATTTTTGTATCTATAGATACGCGTACATGATGCGGCACGTCGTGTTCTCTAAAATAAAATTTATGAAAATATTAAAATTTAAAACAATACTTTAATATTTTAAAACAGAGTTGTGATCAGCTCCATTTTAGGACTGGTGACCTACCTGATGTCTAAAACACTATCCATATTGTCAGAAAGTCTTTTGTTAGTCTGCTGATCATAAGGATTTAAAGAAGATGCTAATAAATCAGTGTAATATGTGTGACTCTTTTCACGTGCTTTGTTGGCTTTTACTGCAGACGTAATCTCACGTCTTACCCTCATCAAGTTGGTCAAATTAGAGAATGACAATTTTAAGTATTTTTGTTTCAGACCAGTTAAGTGATTAGGCTATAAGAAACGACACAATGTTCATAGTGTAAAATAATACTTTCATTTGATTAGTCTTAATTTTATGAGTATAATAAGAACTGAGATATGATTTAGTAAAATATAATCAAATTACCAAATCCAGATCTTCCTTGGAAACAGTCTCAATCTTTAAAACGATTCCATTGAATTTTTTAAATAAAAACGTTGATACTTCTTCAAATGTATTCTTACGACATAAAATATAAAAGTATGGCTGATAGGGTACGGAAACTTTAAAACGTGTACCATCTTCTTCTAAAAAGTAATAATCCACTCCACTGACTAATTGTCTGTCATCTTCTATAATTTCAGTCTACAAGAAATATAAGATGCATGAAATACTCGCCATAAGTCAATATTTAAATCAATATTTAAATATCTATTTACGGAGTGCATGTTTATAAGATATCCTGTTCTCTCTTTGACATCGGTCACTCTGTGAAAGCCATATAAGGCGTCCAATCTTAAGTTTTCCTTTGCTTGCACCAATCTACCTTCTGCTGAATTTTCTCTAAAATGCATATTAGAATTAAAAAAAATTCTCTTGCGCTACAAAATCACACATACTGTACTAGCTACCTACAAACCTTAGATCTTTTAGATTTGGTGTAACATTATTTGATTTATTTTCCTTTCGATCTGGACGAAATCTTCCAGTATTCCGTAACGTCTGCATTTTTTATATTATGATATGGTTCAATGAATCGTATCCGATACAAATAACTGCATAACTTAACCTTACAATGTATAGTAAATGTGAAGTTGACGCGCTCTTATAGATTCCCGCCATTTCCCATTCTGCGAACATGAATCATGAACTACTACCAGTGATGAGTAGCTACACTACACGCGTTTAGCCTCTGCTAAAACCGTAGTGTTGAGCCCAGTTGAGCCAGAGATGAGTAGTATGCTCATCTCTGGTTGAGCATCTCCCAGCATCTCGCTACTTGTCTGTGGACATATTAACCCGTATTCAGAATTCGCTTTTATTGTTAATAACGCGCGTTGACAATTATGTGTTAGTGACTTTTAACTAACAGCGACTCGTTACTTACTTTAAGAGCTTGTTCTGAATACGGGTTATTGTGTCTTACAAGTAGTGGCAAAAGAAGTAATTACAATGAAAATCTCTCTGTATTTTTCATGTGCGATTGTGGAATAATGAAATAATGAAACAAATTTATTGTTACATATTACAGATACAAGTAAAGGTTGGCTTCGTATTAACAAACATTTTCTGCAACCTCCACGTAAGCACAAATAATTTAGAGAGGTACAAAGCAATAAAACAATTATAATAACAGATCAAAAATAATAAAGACGTATTTCATTCTCATGATTTATCTACATAGATTACATGTATTACTTCTTTCCTTTTCCTTTTTTTTCTGTATTATCCATTCCTTTTACTGTTTTATCACCCTTTTTTGCTTTGTTTTGTTTGGGGGATGAAGCAGGTTTTAAAGCATCTAATATTTCCTGCTGCTTCACCTGTGTGTCGATGTGCACCTGATCAGGCTTCTTACGATACCGACTGACAGCAGCAGGGGGTGAGAATTCAATTTCCATATCTGATGCTGATGAACTAGAGCACACTGATGCATCATCTTTATTCTTAGTAATTTTGAATTGAAGTGGTTTCACAGGTTTCTGCACAGTAGAGTCTTCGGCATTCTCACTATTAATTGGATACATAGTAACGTAGTACGTTCCATCCTTTCTATGAACATGCAAAGTCGGTGGAAACTCAATCTCATCATTCTCGCCCTCTTTTTTCTTAATGCGATGGTTTCTTCCAATTGACTGAAAACTTCTGCTCTTAGTGGCTTTGGTTTTTTTACTCTTCGTAGGTGTTGCTGGTCTACTCTCTGAAGTAGGTTCAGAACCCGCTTTTGCCTTCATCATCAAATTATATAAGTATTTCGAAATGGCACCTGGCCTCCAACCAAGACGTGGTTTTAATCTACCTGGTGTATCAAATGAATTCCAAAGCCAACCCATATTAGCTGGCACTCTCATTCTCATATCTACACAATTCTTATGGCCATAATGAATGCCTGGCAATAATTTTCTTGCGGCTTTCACAGCTTTCATTACTCTTTTACTCACCTTAACATAGGAACTTGTCGTTCTAGAATGATCACCGATTAGTCCTGGATAATGGATTCTGTGTTTTGGATTATGATGTTTGTTTTTATATGATCTTCCATGTTTACTCGGTTTCAGAGGAAGAGTATTTTGCAACTTTAGAGATGGTAATGGCTTCTTTGGAAGAGACAATCCTGGTGCAGATTGATCGGATCCAATGTCATCCTGCGCCCTTTTTTTTCTTCTTGATTTGCACTTTACCTCACCACAAGGACCTTTCTCAAATTCTACTTGCATGTGAAGACTCATTTCTTGCTCTTTATGTCGTTCTATCTTCTCTTCCTTTTTTTTCGTTTTCATCGAGGTAAGATGTGCATGATCTGTCAAATGTGCCTGAACCTCACGACCTGATCGTGAATTTACTAATAATCCTGTTGGTGCAACTGTATGTCCAGATACAGGAATTGAACCAGTGATAGTATGACTATTATTTTGTTTCACAGATGACTTTGTGGTAATTGGTGAAGATTGAGACAAAGGAGATGATGAAGTCAAATGGTTTTGATGTTGGGGTGCTGAATCACATAGATTCTTTACACTAGTACAGATATTTTGCTTGTGGTCCCGTTCTCGTCCGAAGTATGGACTCTCCGAAGGATCCATCAATCCCAAACCAGCCATCCCAGGTACCTTGCCAATAGAATCCACAAATTCTTGCGTTTCCTTGAACGCTCGAATTAAACAGTCGACTCCCTTACAAGGTTTCTGCGTACATATTTTACAAGTTTTTGCCTTATCGGTAGACTTCTTTGTTTGGCTCTGATCAAGTCCACAGACGTTTCCTGTGCAGAAATTATTACACGTTTAACATCTAAGATATAAAATATACAAAAATGTATTTTAGTCTCAATACCTGATTTTTCTTCACCACCACCTCTCAACCTGCGTTTACTACAACATCCTGACCCACCACTTTGTATTGATCCTGAACAACAACTACCGGTATAGCATGGGGTTGTTTCTGTACCACCATGATAATTTCTAGGAAACGGATCAAGTAATCTAGTTCCAATACATAATCCACCTGCACAATTTGCACCAGTGCATGGAAAATCTCCAGTGAAACTTCTCATGAATGTGCCCCCTGGTTTGCATACACAACTAGGATCAGTTTGATCTGCCAGATCTAGGAAGTCACCCTTATTGTCGTCTTTCAGTAACAGTTTTCCAAAGGTAGTTGTGTTAGGAACCAATCCGCCCTTTATATCCGCCTGATGCGGATTAGTAACTGTAATGTTTTTAGAGCATTGGTCCTTTTCAATTAATTTCTCACATACGGGTATAAGACTCATAATAGTTTCCACTTTTGGAGTCGGCTTTGTTACCGCTACTTTATATTCATCCGGGACACAGATATTATGCTCAGCAATTTTTTTCCTTTCTGTTAATTCCTCCTCTGTAGGTAAAACTCTTGTACATTGAAATTCTTTCATAGATTCAGGAGTTTTGAATAATAGTAGTTTATCTCGTACAGCAAAGTGAGTTGCAATGCTTTTTCCATAACATGATAATTTCAAGAATATTGCAATAGTTCCTGATGGTTTTCCACGAACATCCACCATGTTATATGTATTTTTAATGGTGTACGGTTTAGGTAAACGGTCAATATCATTCATGGCCATTGCTACTTGGTCGCAGAGACAACCGGAAAGGGGCACTTGGGTACCGCAAACAGGAACTTCCTCTTCTTCAGGATCACAAATCTTCTTGGTTACTACTTTATGTATACTGACTTTCATTGGCCTTGTTTGCATTAACTGCACCAATTCTCGTGGTTGTTTAGAAAAGAGACATGATTTACCGGTATTGAAATCAATGGCTTCATCATCGTTCTTTGGCTGAATATTTACTGTAGGTACCTTTTCCGATTTTCTTTTTGAAGCGGCAAAATCATCTTGGGCAATTTCAAATATTGGAAAATCAATAAATTTTAATCGTACGCTTAAAGGTGTTGTTCCCACTTCTGTCAGCTTATCGGAATTCAGGGTCATATGATCCACAAGCAATTCTAACATGTAAATTTGCTCTTCTTTTGAACCAAAGCAAGTCCCCATGGCCATCTTTTTAGATTTAGTCAAAAAACGCTAATAAAAATTATCTACTCGTAATGAATTTTTCGACAACATTTCGGAAGAGATTTTAGGTAAATGTAAACGTTAATTTAACATTGCTTTTTGACATTGTCTCATGACATATAATTTATGACTATGAATACTTGTGCTTGCTGGTTGCCATGGAAATCAAGAAATAATGACGGAAATATTGTCGCACATGAAAAATTGTTCAAATAACAGCAATTAAAATATTGATACAAATTTATTATCTAGTCATCATTACAAAAAGTTATTCTACTCGATGCTATCTATCTCTTCTATGAAAGTTTTACATTTCGTTTTTAAAATCTTGACGGCCTCCAAGAAAAGCGCACTTGGAGGCAATGCACCTACCGATTCTACGGTAACTGAAATGTATAAAATATAATTTACATTGTGAATATTATATATTACATTATTTGATTTCTGCCTAATCTTACAAGATCAATGTTTAGAATATATTGTAGCATAAGGTCACTGTATACTTACAAATAAAATGATCCGGTACTCGGCTCAATTGTACACAATCTTTAAGGTCTTCATAACGAAATACATTGCGAGAACAGCTGTCGTAACGGGGATCTTTAACTTTTGCTTCACGGTTTTCAATTCCATTTTTCTTATTCTTTACTATTTCTATTACACCAGGACTGAAACAATTTTTCAGTAGTTCCGCCATTTCACCCTTTACTGGTCTAGTTAATTTGATATCTGGTAGTAATCTGTATGTAGCAGTTGCTAAAATAAAAAGTTTTGTTTGTAAAATAGAGTTAAGAATTCCAATTACAGTAGATATAACACATTTTATACATACAGACTGGAGAGAATTTTGCGTGGTCTTTGCCTATTCCTTTGACTGCATGCATAAATGCATGGATTTCCTGACCAGGACGCATTTTGCACACCAAAATATCACCCTCTAACATACCCAATTGTTCCTCTCCTTTTGGATAAAGTTCCGCTTGCCGGCCAATTGGAGTCCACTTAATATCTCTGCTGTAAACTATCAAAAAACTAGTAAGACTGACATCCTGTGTATCACTCACTGTATAGTACACATTACCATTATTGTTACGATAAATATCATCAGGTCGTCGAGAATCCTTAGGAGCTTGAGGATTCCATGTACATGTCACTTTCATTTCGTATCTTAATGTATCTTGATCACTGGGTTCTTCTTCTTCATTTCCAGGATTAGAAGGATATTCAAAGAGTCTTGGATCTGCACGCAATGGCAGCAATCCTATTCTATAAAGCAACTAACATTAACTATACTAAAATATATCAGTAACAATGATATGAAGGTACCTATGATAAAATTTACCTATGAGCAAGCACTTCGTCTTGTATTAAACTGGTGTTATTTAATATGAATACTTTCTCTATAGCCATGGTTGGTACTTCACTTAAAAGAATTCTGCGAAATGCATTTGCCAAAGCTGCAGAACACCCAATTAGATCAAACTCGAGTTCCCTTCCATCCTGTGACTCTTTAACAACACGTATTTTTAGGTTCTAAAACAGTAACAAAAAATATTACTGCAAAACACAGTAGCTATAATTATGTTTCAAATATATAATTCGATTGAGATAGTACCTCCTTAAACTTTTCGAAATTCCATAGCTCATTAGCTTGAAGGTTAGAGTATTCAGCAGCCTGTAAGATGACTTAAACTTTTATAATTTATACATCAATAATATTTCTATATGTTTCTGTTTCATGACTCACGTTCGGCACTCCATATTCTTCTAAAATTACGCGATGTACGCTAGAATTTTTCTCCATTGTGGCTTGGGTAACAGGTTAGATTATTATTTAGAGCAACGTGTAGGTCGACACAAAGAACCGTATACTAATGACAGATGACGCCATATATCATATATGACGTAATTTGTCCAAAAAACTCTTGTTCAATGTTATTTCTTAAGTTTTTCCAATTTTTATAAAAATGATCTTGCACTTTACGACTTTGTAAGTTTCATAAAATTATTTATACATTTAGTATAGTGGTAGGGGTAGAGTAATGAGAATAACATTGATATAAAAGTAACTTGGTTTATTTAAAAGAAAACTGCAATGATCCAGCACTTGAAACTCAATTGACTTTAATAACTGCGACCGAATAAAGTATAGAATTTAGGCTTCCTGGTACAACTTGGATGAATACACTTAAGAGTGTTCAAAGAAGCAAATTTTGGTTGATCAAAGGGTATACACAAGCCCTTTGCACCCATTGCTGGAGCTCCTGGTTCCTCACCTACATCCTCTCTGCAATCATGAAAATTAGAGTAACATTTATTTTAGACAATTTGCCATTCTGAGATTAAATTTCAGAATATTACCTTGCGCTGTCAGCTTTAATTTGATCTTCACAAGATATTTCTCCACAGAAGGGTGCTAGTATTAAGTGCTTTTTATCCAACGATGTACAAAATTCACTCCACTCATTCGTTTCCGTAATATGTTCCTTTAACTCAACTGTAGCTCTATGATATAGGCATAAAAATGAATATATTAAAGTCTTATTAGGGAAACCCCCAAAAACATGCAACTTTACCTATTTAGTAAGAACGAATGTATTTCATCAAGCAACTTCGATACACTGGAGAACACATCGGCTCGCGATGTTACCAGGCGTGCAGAATTATCCCTTCGAACAAGGGTAACTTGTTTTTTTTCCAAATCTTTGGGACCTAATTCCACCCTAACAGGAACACCTTTTAGTTCCCAATGATTAAATTTCCATCCAGGGCTATAATTATCCCGATAATCCCCCTTTACTCTGAGAGTGCCATTTTTCTTCAATTCATCCTCGAGCTTGGCACACTCTGAGAGAAGATTCTCTCGCTGCTCTTGAGTAGTGGATGCTGTTATTCCACAAGGTACAATGACAGCTTGAATGGCAGCTACTTTTGGTGGTAATACCAATCCTTTGTCATCTCCATGAACCTTTAACATTAATAAAAATTTAATTTAAAGATTCCAATTATATCTCACTCGTACATGCAAAAATAAAACACTGAATATACCATTATCATGACTCCTATAGTCCTTGTAGTCATTCCCCAGGAATTCTGATAAACAAATATCTTTTCGCCACTTTCATCAGCACCCTCGACTTCAATATCAAACATCTTTGAGAAGTTTTGTCCTAGATGATGACTCGTTGCTCCCTGAATAGCTCTTCCACTAGCAGAGATAAACGCTTCTACTGTAGTAGTGTAATCACCACCAGCAAATTTTTCCTTTTCTGTTTTGCGACCCTTGATTACTGGAACTGCAAGTAACTCTTCATATACTCTAGCATAAAGTTCTAATATATCCAGAACCTCTATATCAGCTTCAGCTTTTGTAGCAAATGCACTGTGACCTTCTTGCCATAAAAATTCACGTGTACGTAGGAATGGTTGTGGATGTTTGAATTCCCATCTCTGTGATTTGACATATATATACATTACAATAATAGATACCTATAAATTAAAAGGATTTAATATCAAGCAGTAAATACTTACCACCACATTATTCCACTGATTAAGCTTGAGAGGAAGATCGCGATGTGATTGCAACCATTTTGCATATGCAGGATACATGACAGTCTCGGACGTAGGACGAATGGCAATCGGTTCAGCTAAATTAGATTCACCGCTTTTGGTAACCCAAGCAACCTCCGGCGCAAAATCTGCGACATGGGTCTTTTCTCTTTCCAATACTGCACGACTGACGAAGATGGGGAAGTAACAATTCTGTACACCCCTTTTCTTGATTTCAGTATCTATGAAATCCTTTATCACATCCCATATGGCAAAACTCCATGGGCGGAGGATATAACATCCCGAGACGTCATAGTATTCTATCATTTCCCCCTTGGTAATTACTTGTGAATACCAGTCGGAAAGATTTTCAGATTTTTTTGCCTCCAGACCCAACCTCGTACCAGTCTTGAGACTCCGAACATCTTTACTAGTAGATTCCTTATTTGGCTTCTCAAACATTTTATTAGATTTGTCTACCTTCTTCGAATTGCTTTCAGGCTTCTTTGACTCTTTGACTAGTCCTGCAGATACTGGGGGCTTCCAATCTTGGCCGGTTTCTGTTTTGTACTTACTCTTCAAGTTCAGAAGAATCTTTATCTCTTGGTCAATAATATTTTTTTCTGCTTTTGAACTTTTTAGTTGTCTTACTTTATCCCCCTGCTTTGTGATCTCTTCATTAATATCATTACCTTCGGTTTTTGTAGGTTTAGCAGGTGCAGCACCTGGTTTCCAATCCGCACCTGTTGCAGCTTTGTAATCAGCTTTAAGGTATAGCAGTGTCTTGATCTCTTTATCGATCGTGGCTTTATCAGCTTTTGATGTCTTCAATTCTCTAACCTTATCACCTTGTTTTGTGATCTCTTGTGATATATCGTCAGCCGTCCTCATGTTCTCGTTTGGCAATGGAACACTGGCATCAATGGTTGAAACTCCAGCAGGTACACTGTTAGGTGGACTTGATGTCGGCTTCCACTCCTTGCCTGTAGCAGATTTGTAGTCAGCTTTCAGAGCTAAAAGAACTTTAACCTCTTTATCGATACTGGATTTATCAGCTTTTTCTGATTTTAATTGTCTCACTTTGTCTCCTTGTGCGGTGATATCGTTAGATATCTTCTCCGATGAATTATTACTTGCATCTGATTCTATTGGACTCACAGGTACAGCTGTAGGTGCACCAGGTTTCCATTCTACTCCAGCAGCTGCTTTATAATCATTTTTCAAGGAAAGGAGAACTTTGACTTCTTGATCTATCACTTTCTTATCTGTCTTTTGAGCTTTCAATTGTCTTACTTTGTCTCCTTGTTGTGCTACTTTTTCGGATAATTGTTGTATATTATCGTTTGGAGTAACTGCACTTTCTGATCCTTTCACCACTGCACCTGGCTTCCAATCTGAACCTGCAACTGTCTTGTACTCTGCTTTCAAACTTAAAAGAATTTTCACTTCTGCGTCAACTATTGCTTTTTCAGCTTTTGCTGCTTTGATTTGTCGTACTTTTTCACCCTGAGCAGTGATTTTAGCGCTCAACTCTTCAGCGTTATTACTTTGAATCTAAAAGAAATGGAAGTATCTGAATTAAAATATATTAGGCCCCAATAATTTGGTTAGTAAAAAATGTTTTCCATATTAGCTAAATTTCTCAGTACCGTATATGAATATTACTTAGTTCACAAAACCATACGGTGACAACATCAAAATCACGTAGTCGATAAAACGATTCAAAATGTACACTGCTCTGACAGAAAGTAAAGTTTATGCTAGAGAAAGGACATTCGTGATCCCCACTCCTTTAGTGAAAAGCAATGGAGAACGGAGTAGGGACCAGTAGAAATTGAAAGCTTTTATTACAAGCACTCTATGTATCTATATGAATACCTCTGATTGAATCACAACCTGCAGGTGGCTATTACCCAACAATGAACTTACCTGTTTTCCTGTTGACTTAGCAGTAGTGGCGACAGATTTAGTGGTGGCTGTGGAAGTACTAGTGTGTCCATCAGGTATATTGAATAAAATAAGGGGTTGTTCACGAGAAGAATGAGGACTAGCAGGCGCAAAAGGTACATCACAACGGAAGAAACCCTTTCTTTGCAACTGGATTATTTCACCTTTAGTGACCCTTTTCAATTCTGATTCACCCAATATCTTGACCTCTTTCTAAAAATAGTAAAAAAACTGAATCAATTAAAAAAAGATATAAGCAATATTATCTATTTCAAAAAGAACTTACTCTGGTATCTTTGGCAATAAAGTCCTTAAAGTCATCGTCCTTTCCGAGGACTGGCTTACTGATAATATGGTCAAAATATACTGCATAACAAGGTATCAATTTATGATCTTCGTTATTAGCGTTTTGCTTATTTTCTGGTGAAGCCAACCAAGTCAACTTTAATGTATTCTTATAATCTTTATTGTCGAGATTAAGTTTTGCATCTACTCCTGTTACAACGCCCTTCTCTTTTTTTATTTTCTTAATTAATAGATTTCCCCAGTTAATGAAGGTCGCATTTTGACCCTCTACTAACGCTTCAGCATCCTCTTTCTCAATAAGAACAGTTGGTGCTACCCGCACCTGTTTAGTACCTTTCTCAGGATTTTTTGGATGATTCTGAACAGTCAACCATCCTTCGGTAGCACCCTCGACATTAACAGGTACAATTTCATTCTCATTCAAACCGGTGTACCTGAGAAATGACACCAACCATTTAATTAATAATTTCAATGTTTAATGACAGTGAAAAATTATACCATATTTCTTACATACCTGACAACAATGGGATCGATGACTTTCTTGTTGAATGACCAAATTTTATCCCACTCCATAAAGACAACAGACTGAGAACTTCCTTGTGCTATTATAAATTGCTTTAGAGCTTCTACTGTCATACCCCTTCTCAAAATACCACGTACAGTAGGGAAACGAGGATCATCCCATCCATCTACTAATCCTTCCGCCACAAACCATGTGAGCTTTCGTTTAGAGAGAACAGTGTTGGTCATATTCAGTCGTGAGTATTCCCAGATGTGAGGTCGACGTAATTTAAGAGCATCTATTAGCCAGTAAAATTGAACATCTCGATCATGATACTCAGTTGTACGTAGAGTATGTGTTACTCCTTCAACAGCATCCACAATAGGACAGGCAAAATCGTATGTGGGATATACCCTTTATAAAAAATAAAAGTACCATTAATATCTGATACATCAAATATAAAGTACGTATTTACATGAAAAACTATACATACTTATACTTTGTCCCAGTACGAGGATGAGGCTCTGGCTTACACCTGTAGATAGTTGGATCTCGCATGCAACCATTTGTCGACTGATAATCAATTTTCGCCCTGACACAACATTCTTGCCCTTTTGCAGTACCTTTCTTCATTTCCTCCCATAACTTTAAATTAGTTTCGATTGCTGGATAATGTACAAAGCAATTAAAACACAAGATGCACTCATTGTTGATTAGGTAAAAATGTGTCCTGTGGACTTACAAGCGTCTCTGTTCGATGATGGTAATCTTTGCTCACGTTGCTCTTTCATAACCGGAGCTGGCGTATCATCGACAAATGCTTTGCCGTTCTCAATTAGTTGTTCACAGTACTCGAGCATCAAATCAAAATAATCTGATGAATGTGTGAAACGATCAGGTTTTATTTGCAACATCGCTAAATCCTCCAAGATTGCTTGTTCAAATTCCACTGTTTCTTTTGCAGGATTCGTATCATCGAATCTCATAATAAGCTGCCCGTTAAATGCCTCTGCATAGTATTGATTTAAAAGTGCAGCCTTTGCATGTCCAATATGTAAGAAGCCACTAGCCTCAGGTGGAAAACGTACAACGACCTATAACATGAGACATCGATATAAATAAAATATTTTGATCTGTAGATATTGTGAGGGAATGAACTTACTTTACCCATTTCTGCCCCAGGAAGTTCAATATACGTTCCTTCCTGTTTCCTAGTTTTGCTACCATGTGAGGCATTACCATCTTTATTGCTTTGTTTTCCCCCATTATCAGAACCTTTTTTAGAGATTGATGTTTTATTCTTTGCAACGTTTTGCAGTACTGCTTGTGTAGTAGGCATTGATTGGATTTGAGTATACCATCTACTAATATGAGGATATTTATTAAAACCCTCTGAAGGTTGTAGATCGTACAGCGCAGAAAAAATTGCAATATCAGCAATGGTGAAATGTTTAGCTACCAGCCATGTCTTTGGAGCTAATGCATGATCTAAGTATGTCAAAGCATCAGAAGTAGATGATTTTAGAGATCCTATTGCAAAGGACAACCAATGATCCACTTCAGTTCTCTCAATCATATCATTTCCACCTAAAATAAAATTTAAAAGTTGATCTTTTAACTAACAGCATTATATAATGAATGATACGTATAAAACTATTTCCTTTACATAGCATCATTCTGAATCTTAATATCTTATCATTTTTATTAGTATTATGATACTATCATGCAGTATAATATTATAATCTAGTTTTTTTTTTCAAAGATATCCAGATATTGGATATACTTAAGTTAAAATTTATAAATTTATATAAGACAAAATATACCATATAGTGATGTATCCACGGTTCGTGCCAAGTAACGACTAACATCATTGTTAGTCTCGCCAATCAACTTATCATCCGCATTAAAGAACTGAAGAACTGCAGGTTGTTTAATATTATTAGACCAAGAGATTGCAATTTTAATTTTTCCTCCAGATTCTAATACTTCTGTCGTAAGCAATGCACCTAAAAATTGACCGGTTATAAAATTGAAATCAATCTACGACAAACTTGTCTTTCCTTTATTTTTAAACAATTAATAGAGTTGACAGATTATGTTATAATATACAAGCGAAATAAGCTAGAAAATCATAACATTAACGATTTATGAAATTCTTGTTTAAAACATATATATAAGTGATCGTCTAAAAATATAAATGATGAAATTATGAAGTAAACGACCGGCTCAATATTGTCAGGATTATATATCATTTAAATAGTAGCAGATGGTTTAAAAACAATATTCAAGTAAGAGACATACCCACAGGAGGATTTTTAGAACTTGCAATAAGCTTCAAAGCCATTTTAAGTCACAATTATTTGTATTCTACGGAATCAAGTACAAGAAACACATGTACCCAAATATAGATACAATACAGCGAATGTGTCTCTTTGAGGTTAGAATTGACAACTTGGAATACACATGACGTATATCCGGTAACCATGTGTTCAAATACAACTTTGTTGGAAATGAGCTTTTCAGAAATAGTAACACTTAGGAAAAGTCAACATATTATTGGCTGTTGTTCAACTGGTATTTTTCAAGAACCAATAGCCTACATGTTTTCGCCAATTAGTAGTGCTTGAGAAGAACTTTCTATTGTGGCTGTCAAAGGTATAAACATATCTGAGCACTGTCAAATATTGTTTATCATCATCAGTTTAATTTATAATTTGTTATTTATACAAGAAAGGGCTTAATTAACTCTGAATAGTTGAGGAAAACCGAAAATGATGCCCGGTCGGCCACCTGTACCAGGTAAATATTATGCATTACAAGATCTAAAATGTATTAGAAATTCTAACCCTATAATTCTTTTCTTACATTAAATTTGTTCAAGCTTCTGTTCCAGAAAATCCTTTGGGACTTTCCTGGCATGATAGTGCTTGGATCCCTATGCTCAATAGTAGTAACATAATGGACTATTTTTCCGAAAGAAGTAATCCATTTTATGATAGAACTTGCAACAATGAGATCGTTAAAATGCAACGTTTAAATACAGATCAGCTGACGTAAGTGTGAAAAATATATAAACATTATATTAGATAAACATGACAATTAATTCTTCTAGGAATATGACAGGATCGGAGTACATCTTACTTCATGTACAGGAACCTATTTTATATGTAATTAGAAAACAACATCGTCATTCAGCTACCCAAGTTACTCCATTAGCAGATTACTATATTATTGCAGGAGTGGTATACCAGGCACCAGATTTAGCATCAGTTGTTAATTCTAGATTGGTATAACATTAATTAATTAAAATTACAGACAACATATTTTACATATTATATTATTTACTTTACTTTTTAGTTATCCACAGTACATCATTTACAATCAGCTTTTGAAGAAGCTAGCTCCTGTTCTCGATATCACCCCAGTAAAGGATATTCATGGGATTTGAAAAATGGGAAAGCGTTAACTGCTAAAAAAGAGGTTCCTGTTAGAGAAGAACCTAGCTCGTTATTCCAGCGTCAGAGGGTTGATATGTTACTCGCAGAACTCACACGCAAATTTCCCTTACCAGTTCCAAAGCCTATTCAAACCATTACTGAACCTTGTATGTATAATATTTTTCTTAAATGACACTGAATTAATCTTTTTCGATTGTATAATGGTTTCATTTCTTTCCAGCTGTGGAAATCAAACAAGAAATAAAGACTGAAAAGAAGGACATGAAACCACCCCCAGAAAAGAAACCGAGGATAAATTAGATTTAATGACTTCCTATTACATTTCTTTTTTTATTTCGTAGAATAATAAATACCTACTTTACACAGCATGGTAATTATGCATCATTTCTTCTTACACCAGGGGCAATCAGGATTATCAATAAACTTCTTATTAATTTTTGGATTTTGTGGTATTTTCACAGGAGTATATTGGCAGTCACTTCGTGGTACGCCATCACAAGGATGTCGATTAGGACACTTTGGAGGACGTTTTGGAGGAATTGGCGGTGTGCATTTGCGACGGCAAATTTTTGTTCTTTTTGATAAGCGTGGTGCCGACTAATAATTCCAAATGTCCAAGCCGTAAAATTAAACAAAGAAAGAAGGACAAACGTGGTAAATGCGTTGAAAATTTGATTACCGTGTTTTGCAATAAATCAGAAATGTCCGTAAAAATAGACATTTTTGTATGAAACATACCTGTATTTTATTTCTTATTAAGAAGCATCCGCGAAACATGTTTCGTGAAGGGATTAATTATAAAACTAAAAATTTCGACATTACATATATATTTTCACGATCTAATTTTGCACGGGGTTATATACACATTTTGCGACCGTACGCGCCATCATTGAAACAACGTAGAAAACATTTGAAGCGGATTTTAATGTCATTTCAATATGTAGAATGTCATTATGTCTACACAACTTTTGGATATATCTAATGAATCGTTTAACTGGATAATTAAAGACATTTTTCGAGATTCTTTTACAAAATATGACATGTGCACCAGAGACGTGTAATATCCGACATGCAATACAAGAGACCCACAGGGACATCCAATTATCCAGAAGAGAATTCATAAAAGATTTACTTCATTTAAAATGCAAAGTAATTCACTTGGTACAAGATCAGATAAAAGTATCCAACGGAAAATTGGAAATTCATTACCAAAAAGTACAAAATTAAATTAATAAAAATGTCCACGTAGACTTAATAAATAATAGTTTGCATAATCAATTTCTCGCAATCGGTTCAAGGGAAATCGAAGGGGCATCGAAATGTCCACAACGCCAAGATATTTTTTAAATTCAACAAAAACAGCAAGATCAGATGAATGGACAAACTCACTAACAGTCCCATCAACATCAACACAAGCTGATCTCCCCTATATGAAACATGTTGCACATTTACCTCCAGAACATAGAATGAACAATAGAACCTGGAAAAATTCAATTTCACGTCTGATTCCACATTGTAGTAATATTCTCTTAGCTGCCTTAATTTTAGGAATTTTAGTCTGGATGTCTTTGTTGTATGGAGCATTATTAGGGGCCTCTCTGTGCGGCCATGGACGCTCTAGCTTCCCATTAATGTCCTTCGCACATAGCCAAACAAGAAACATACTCTTTTGAATAAAAATGTACGATGAAAGTGGTGACTTCCAATTCTGAACTTT
Organism: Cephus cinctus; assembly: GCF_000341935.2. Classification (NCBI taxonomy): domain Eukaryota; kingdom Metazoa; phylum Arthropoda; class Insecta; order Hymenoptera; family Cephidae; genus Cephus; species Cephus cinctus. Next base: position 589,596 of record NW_014332762.1, read on the forward strand.
GCAAGGACAATGAGGATACAGGAATGAATTGATGGGTTATAAATAATAAAAGCGACAAGTCGATGAAATACGAGGCCGTTCAAGACTTGACACAAAATATATTAAACTCGGAATAATACATCGTGTAGCGTTTGGTTAGAATATGCGAATAGTCTTTTTCTGACGGTTCATTAAAATGCTTTTCGGCTTCGCGAGAACGAGAAGTCACACATCGTTACATATTCTTATATCATGTCACATTTTCTGGCTATGCCGACGAGACGTAGTTATGACAGATGTATTCTTGCGAATAATATCCAGCACCCCTCCTTCTTGCAGCTCACTGTTCGCTAGGATGCCGTGTGCTGTTGATTACAGTTCGATTGATGATCGTGTATTTTATGTATGATGATGGAAATAGGCGCTGAGTTCAGCCGTCCTGATATGTCTCTTATCTCTCCTCGCGGACAACCTACAATTTATATAGACGGCGAAACAAGACATAATAATGATGACTATAGCCAATCACATTCATTGACATTGAAATAGAGTATTGTTCGGTAATCACCTCCTTAACGACCCTTTACACGCAACTCTCAGGACCTGGTATGGTATTGGCAATGATGATTTCTTTCATAAGATTACGATCAGCCTTGAAGCTGATGGGTTCCCAAGATTTCGCAGAAAATGGATTCAGCTGTAAGTTTCCGGTCAATTTTATGCGTGGCAATTACTTAACGTGAGGAAAACACGCTACGGCGGTCAGAATAAAGAAAGAAGAAAACTCACGCTACATCGGTTCGTTTGAAGGCCCTGTTTGTGAATGTCATACGGCGCAAATAAAGTGTCCGGTCTAACCGGTAGAAACAGTTGCGGTTCCCGTTTTATTTTCTCCTGATCTAAAATCAAAAGCGTTGACATATAGTCGATTATTGCGCTAATACGTTCAGTCAGAATATAACAGTCTTATTGAATTAGTGGCGTTACACTGCAAGATTTTACCTTGTGGGGACTGTATAATATCAGGCTGATTATTAAGAGCATAATCAGTGACCTGTTTAAGAGTATACTCAACAAAATAGGTATGATCACCGTGAGTTACATCGAGCATAGAATTATTCCTTGAGTCCGGAGGGGTGATTATTGGTTGTTTCATATATGGTTCGATATGTACTGGCGACGTGGTGCCACGACGACGATACATCATCAGCATCACCGAGAGTACAGTTACACCCAGTGCCATTAGACATCCGATCAAAAGTAGGATAAGCGGTACCATGCTAACTCCACTATCTAAAAAGCAATTACACCGTTAAAACAGCCCAGTTTTTCAAGTCAAGAGAAAGATACAGTTTATAAATGAGAACTGACTCCATTATATTACCTGCGTGCTTCTCCGAATCCCTAAGCACTATATCTTCAAGAAGAGATACTTCACTTCTTCCTTTTGCGTTAACTGAATATGTGATCAGATAGAAGTGGGTTGCTGGCAAGAGATCCGACACAGCTATTCGGAATATAGGTGTCTCTGACGAAACACTCGATGCATTAATCCGTAAATTGCCAGTCAGAACCTCGTAAGCTTCTAAACGAAATTCTTGACGAAGTCCACCATCGTACCCAGGTACACATTCTACCTCGAGTATTTCAGAACTCTGATTCAGAGATGCCTTGATGGTACAATTATTAAGCGGACTAGGTTTGACTAGGAAAATACCAAGAGAGATAGAGACCTTATAATAACATTCAAGTAAAATATAATTATAATAATCCAAGGAAAATTCTATTACCAGCCGGAATTACTTGATAGATGCAAGGAGTTTCTTGCCTTTCAATAACGTTTCTGCCCCAACAAGTAAGAGCACCGTAATCCCTCTCAGAGACTGGTGTGTATACAAGTTCACTCATTGTTCCATTATTTCCATCGAATTTCGCTGGAGCTACTTCAAAATTTTCTCCGCTATTGTTAAACTCCCATACGAAGTCTACTTCGCTTGGATCCGCATCAACTTCGCATCGTACCTTAACGGATTCTTCAAGGGATGCGCCGATGATCGTTACTTCCCTCGTTCGGCAGACTGGTGCGACTGTTTGAAATTGAGAACTCTTAATGAGATATTCAACTTGAATCGTTTTCATTTTACGGCTTATATAACTTCGCTTCACTGCTACTCACACTGCACGCGAAGTAAAACGGTCGGACTAGTAGTTTCGCCGCGATCGTTACTAGCCAAGCATGTGTAATTTCCGGCGTTATCTCGTCCTATGCTTTGCAGAACGAGACTTTGAGTACTCATTATTACACCAGCAGAATAATTCTGCGTTAGTATCACACCCTATAAAAGGAGATACGTTCGGTATAGAGAATTCGTAACGACCTGTGACACTCCCAGGAACAATAGGAATTCTAAGGTCTATATATGTATATATAGATACTGACGCAAGTCTCGGCCAAGTCTCTCGATATATGCATATATGGTACATCAAGATACCTTCAATTATTATTATAACTATTGCTTACGTTGTGTCTCCATGTAATCTTGTGATGCTCTGGATTTGCGCGTACTTTACATTCGAAATAGACGTCATCACCTTCCTTTATGTTCTCGGCATTGAGGGTACTGCCCAGATGGAGTGAAACCTTTGGGGGAACTTTTCAATGGGGAAATAAAATATGGGAAGTTATTTCGTGTAACTTTTTAAATGCAAAATTTTATGTACTTACATACGACGTTAAGCTGAAATAAATCTTCTAGGTATGATCCTGGCAAGGATGGATTTTGTCCACGACATTTGAGAATTTTTCCGTGATCCTCGGGAACCGGTGAGAATATTAGGGTACTTAGTACCACGTTAGAACTCCCATCGTTGCTTACCTAGAGGTTACGTGTAATCGTTTATTAGATACACTCGCAGTGTACGTATTAGAAAAATTGGTATAATCGTATCAGTATACCACACCTTGTCACTATGAAATTGTACATTTCCTTCAAGCCAAAGAATCTGTGCTCGCGGATGTGATCCTGTTGCCTCACAAGTCAATGAATACTCTTTCTCGGCCTCCATTACCGTTGGCTTTGATAATATTTTCACAGACAATGGTTTTACTGTAACGCGAAATAAATGTCGTTCCCTATATACATCAGGTTTCGTAATGGTGTCGCGAAGACGTAAAAGCACATCACAAGAATTGAGTATCCAATAACGGTCAAATGGTTTTCCAATAAAACACTCGGAAAGCGTGCTTACGATAAACGTCCAGGAGTACAGTCTTTTCCAGGGGGGCCGTAAGATTCGTGTTCGTGGCACGACATTTGTACGTGGTATTAAGGTGCTCCCTTCTCAGTTGAGGAACAGTCAACTTGCTAACGATAATGTTGTGTTCCGTTTCCTGAACACGTCCCTCAACTTCTTTCCCGTTTACGAACCAAGTTATTGCCGGAGTTGGTCTTCCTGCAAGTTAACAGTATCCTCATGCAGGAGTGGTAGTATTCGTAGTAGTTGGTAGCAATAGCATTAGTAGTTTTGTGGGGTCGTTTTTATAAAATAGTTTTATAAGAAAAAGCAACGACTATGACTGGATTACCTCCTCGTACTTCGCAAGATAGACTAAATTCGATGCCAACTTGATATGGACCTAGAATCGCTTCAGCCTCGACTCCGGATCCGTCGTAAATGAGAAGTTGATGCGGCGGAACTAGGAGGGAAGTTTGAAATGAGAAATCAAAAGGAATATTTTCATCCTATAAACTTCCTCCCATTTTTTTTTTTTTAAGAACCATCTTACCGATCACTGTCAAATTGACTTGAAAGTTTCTCGTCGGAGATTTCTTGAAGTCTACGCGACATCTGTAAACACCCTCGTCCTCCAGTTGAACAGCTGTCAGCGTCAAGGTAGCTGGTGTTGTATTTGCTCTAAAATATGCTCTAGGTCTAACAGCACTGCTGTCTGACCAATTTAGCGCTTTATTAAAAGCTCTTCCACGAACGTCGAAACTGCGGAAAAAATATTCCCCATAGACGGTTGAAGTTATGAATTTGAAGCGGTGAACTTATATCGAGTGAAGGTTTATCAGTTACCTGTAAATAGGTTTGCTTTCGGAATCGCGAAACCATAGCATCATGTAAACCCGATCTTGCCGGGTGGACGGTACAATGTCACAAGGCAAAGACGCTTCACGTCCAAGGACTGCGTTTACTTCGATAGTGGATACTATAATAATATTTGACGTTTAAAATATTCATTGTATGATATCTATATGGAATTTACTTTATACGTATCTATACAAAAGTTAAAGAATTTATACATACTTGGATCGTCATCTTTGTCCCAGTTTCCACTGGCATTCACGTAGACGACTATGGCAAATATATATCCGCTGAGCACAAGTCTCACTGCAAAAAATGCCAATGTTCCTACTGCCATTCCAAATTGAATTATTTTGTGCAGAGGTTCAACGATCAAATCCACTTGGCGCATAACACCTCGGGACAAGCTAGACTTTTCCGATTTATTGTCATTCCACGCTGATATTTTCGGCACTTACTATCATCAGCGATGGATCCACTTCATTTTAAGATAGTACTGCGAACTTCACGTTAAAGCTTGCTTTATATTATTTGCGTGATAAAAACACGATAAATCAAGAGATTCAAGAAGACGGAACCACAAAGAGCAGCGCGTAGTAATGCAGTACAAATGAGATGACCTCACCAAGGTGAAGACTAAACGTTAACGCGTGACATTCCTTCACGAGTCTCGCCGGAAATAATCCTCCCTCAAAGTCGCCGGCGGCCTCGTAATAAGTTACAAAAGTTTTGAAAATTATTGTCGTTCCAGGTTAACGAGGTCGAGTACAGTAGTTCTTTTAAGATAAAACAACGGCAATCACGAGGGTCCTAGAATGTAATCCTCGAGGGTCGAATTTCCAGAATCCGTGTATCTTCCACCGGAATATTACATGCGCAGCCTACACGTCACAAAACCACTTTAAACTACACTTTGGCATGAATAATATGAATTAACCCTTTACCCTCCAGAGACGACTTTCAATCGCCACTTGGTTTAATGCAGCAACTCGAATGACGTGTCAGAGACGATAATAACTGTTTATATTTTTTGGCTGAAATTCAAAGCCTTGAATGCAATATCGACAGGGGTAGCCATCGGGGCGCATTCGGTTTCCTTGTAGAAAGCGCAACACGATAAGCCTTCGGAAGGCGGTAAATTCTATCAAAAGAGCCTCAAGTTTTCCGTTTCCCCTAGCGGCATAGACGTCGAGTGCAAAGGATTACAGTACAAGGGACACAAAACTTTGTCAAAGTGATATATCCGTATCCCAAGAAAGAAGACTCTTCTCGTATGTCACACAACAAATAACCTTATCGTCAATCACACTACGTAACAGTAATTAAAATATCTTTCAACACAAGGAACAATTATCACTGCCAATAATCTCATCCTAACGATTATTCACCACGTTGCATTACTGCCATGATTACTGCCAACCATCTGACACATTCGTGAAGACGTAACCTTCTCGGATTCACCCTCGCAGATGTGTCTAGTCCGAATGCACGGAAGGAGACTGAATTCGTACGTTGTCGCCCCACGCGAGGTTCTCGTCCTGCCTCGAGCGATCGATTCGCGGCCTCCACTCGACTGCCGAGACACTGACTTGTATTCCGTTACGGGAAAAGGACTACCCCCTAATAAATTCGCACACGTGAACGGCTACGAGGGTAGTACAGATCGACCGACTCGACCGAGAGCCACTGTCATCATGAGTGAAACTCGGAGACCCGGACCAGCTAGTCTCCCGAAATCGTTCCTCGTGTTTGCGTGGTGGGGTCAGTGGCAGTTCGGACTATTTGTGACACTACCACTGACACCTATAGGGCACGATGGAACTTATGCATTTCCTTCAAGTAAAATCCGATGATCCTATATTATCGTGGATTTAGTATCCGAACGAATTCATTTCTTACTCGTACGAGCGATAACGTACTCGGGCGTTTCCGTAAAGCGATCGTTAGATGACTATGCTCTATGGGCCTCCAGCGCGTCGACGCAGCGCGGTATATGGAAGAAAAATTATTTACCTTTACCTTTACGTCACGTTACATACGAGAGGTGGGAGTTAAAAAAAGGAAGAGGACGAAGTAAAAAGAAATGAGAACGACACCGGTACGTCGTATCTATTCCTCCGTAACACTGCACTTACTGTTACTTCTTTCTATACCTTCCTTCTTTTTTCGGAACAGCCTCATACGTGCGCACACACTCACCTATTATATCTTCTCTGCCCTTTGTCAATGCTTTCTAACCGTTGTACCCCTGTATAGAAAATCTCCTTTTATACTGCATACGAGCGAGGGTGGCACCTAGCAATCTGTTATGCGTATCTCTTCGACACTGCTCGTTGTATGCGGAGTTTGTTTCTTTGCTATGGAAATTTTATTTCAACGAGATAGCAGACGACCTATCGACGACGCTTGTACCCAGAGTTCGCCAATTGGTATACTATGGCTATAGTCAATGGGTAAAGTTGAAACGAGGTTGATATAACGAGGGCATAGAGAATACCAGAGAAAAAACTGTGTGTCGAGTATTCCGGCACACGCTGAAGGAATCAATAGCTAGAATTTACCTGAGGTTCGAGAGTTCCGCTCGTTAATCGTAACGATGAACAAAGCGTAGAAACCTCATAGAATTGAGCGACGATGCCTCGCGTAAATCATTACTTGAATGTAGGAAATTCCAATATTTTTCAACTTCTCCAACTGATGTTATTATACTGCCATTTTGATTAACAGCGATAGAACAGTCGTTCGAGCACGATCGAGGTTAAATATCGATATATCAAAAGTTAGACGTGCCTTGTCGTTTCCACTTGTATGTCATATTGGCATTATGAATAATAATTCTATGGAGAATTCGGCTATAGGATTCACGTTTCAAATACATAATTTCTCGAATATTATAATCGTACAAAGGGAGCAACAGGTGTCTGATATGAAAGATACAAGAAGAGTAACATGCCAGATACGATTGATATTGACAGGAAGGAATGAAACTTAATTAATCATTCGTATTATACACTTTTCACTCCCTCGTCCATTACCATTTACCAAATCAACATTACTCGATAATCCGAGATATCGACAACAGTGTCAAAAACATAGGACAATGACGACATTATCAATTCTATTGCCTTTTTATTATTAAGCGAATCGACGACGGGAACAATCATAATGGCATTAGGGTGCCATTAATTTTTCTACACGTAGTCAATGTTCACCGTTCAGAAATAAAAGCTGATAATTTTATTTGCCCGACATTTGTCGAGCGGGAAAGTTATATACCCGAAGCAGACAGCAGGGGATTAGTATTATAATGGAATAGAGGAAGAATTAAAAACGATATATCGTGTTAATAATGCAATTATATTTGAAATAGTAATGTTTACAGCATACATTTGCGGCGCATTGCAGTATCGAGTAACTAATCATCTTGAAAAGGTCACGCACTATTCACCCTTATAATCACGTATCCATTAGACTTTCGAATAGCGCGAAACGAGAATTGTATTTAAATAAAAAATTGTACAGCATCAAAAAAGGAAGAATGGTACATATATATAAACTTTTATATAACCACAATAAAACAAAGCCCGACGAATGACCAAACGATACAAAAGCCAGGTAAACAACGAGCACAGATCCAGACATATTTCCAGTCAGTATTCGTCGATAACTTAAAACTAATGCGTAAGGAATATAATTAACTAATCTTCCAGCCAGTTAGTCCACGATGAGTCCAAACGAAATGAACGCTATAACCGCTGTTCGTGTATGCACAAAACTATAAGTAATATGCTTACCCGATAATTAATATTATTGTATTCTCATTATCGTTCATATACTAGATACAACTGGTTTATGTATAATCGTACTCTAGTCTACGGACTATGGCACTTGGTGCAGCTAAATTTCGAAATTTCTTCCTTCTTATGATTTGAATGACGATACCTTAAATCTCTACGATACTTTACTTACATATACAACACGTAATTAGAATTATTTAGTGCGCTGTCATTATGATACAGGCATACAAGGTGATACAGTCAATTTACTTTACGAGCTGGCTCCATAGTATATATATGCGCATATATATACAAACATACGCATACCTACAGCAACACGGCAGACAATAGTATAGCACGGATCTAGCAGAAAAAATGGCTCTGGTAGTGATTGACGTATGTTATAAAAAAATTCGATTACCCTTGTGAATCGACGTGTGACACGCAGCTTCATATTCAATTATCGACATGTGATAAGTTCCTCTGTATACGCGCCCAATGCACATCCGTCCATCTATTGAGCTACTCGGCCATTGGCTCTATTCCTTTTGTCTCCCTCTCTGACTCTCTTTTACCCTCTCTTTTAGACAGGCAATTTCACATGGGAAACTATGCACGGGAAGAATTGTTCGTGTCTACACACAGCGTACAATGGATAAATCGTTATGCGATGACAATGGCATCACATGGAAATGGTGGTTTTCATTCACCGAGAGTACAGTCTAGAGGTTATGGGTAACGTAATGGCCTATTTAAAAAGTCTCTTCCCGTTCTGACTCCTTGAGGAGTTCGGAATGTAGAGAAATATACGTCAGTAGTATACAATGCGATATACGAATCTAGAGGCGCATTCACAGTCGTTCACGAAAGTCAATAGCATCAACGTTCTATGTGGTTACGTGACATATTATATGACTGTAATAGGCATTGTGTCAAAAATAAAGTTGCCTGCATCCCCTTGAATAAGACACTCTGTATATCGATTATTTATTATCTTATCTAACCTTATCGCTTATGATCTATTATACATTGTAATAGTACAGCAATCGAAACGAAGGGTGAGCACTATAAGGTCAGTAGCAAGAATCAAGATAATTACGTAATAAGGTGTTTTTTTTTAAATATAAGATGCGTCTCTCATTCGATAAAATGTCAACGATCGGTTCAATCACGTGACATATGGTGATTTTACATTGAAGTCGTCTAGTTTCACTTTTTATTCTTCTTCTCTTGAAATTTCTTACATGTACATACGTCCTTGTTTCTGGATTATTCCAATTTTCAATTAGACCAGGATTCGTCTTCCGTTTATATTAATTTTACAAGAGGAAGATGATATCTTCTATTCGTTCCATTAGTTCTGATCTTGCAATCATTCTTTTTTTGTCATTGTCATATATATATATGTATATATATATATATATGTATAACCTTTATAGGCCATTCTAAACGAATTATGCTACTTTGTGCAATTTTCATCAACATTTAGACATTCAATTCCTGCACCGATGACGCGACTGTGCATCTTCATCAAAAGATAATGGTATTTCTATCTTAATAGGTAGCACCGCTGTTTTTTTTTTTGTTATCTATACCCACAAGAGAACCCGCAATTCACGTAGCGAAGTTTACGCAATATTTTAACTTCACTTTAAATTTAAATTTTTATTTGTATATCACAACGAGAAACGCAAGAGCGTGGCCGAGGCCACGAAAGCAAGAGAGAAGTTTTTTGCACGCGCTAAAAACATTCTTTCCATTATTATTATATGTGTGTGTGTATATATATATATATTCATATATACCTGCTATGTTACTTATAAAGGATTCGCTAATGGGGATTGACATTATATTACACGACTCACTATTACAGGTCATACTAGAAATCGTATTGGCACGCTTTAATACCAATTATAATTGCCATTATGAGCGAATCTTTATACATAACAAAAAGAAAAACTCCGTTCCCGATAAATGTCCGTATTACTGGCAAGCCGTAGAAATATATGCTTTAGACGTATATAGATAACGATGCCCATTCTTACGTATTGTATAGTCAAAATATGTATACGGTATAACAATGTTTTCACGAGTTCATATTATTTCATATAAAAGACACAATGATCCTTGATCTTCGTGATATCGATAAACGCCACTACTATTTCACTTTTCTTCTAACTTCCGGTATCTTAAACTTTTTCTTCTTTCTTTCCGAAAGCTTCCGTAAGCGACAGCCATTTTTCGTTAACTTACGTCAGTGATGTGATTCATTTCATTTGACGTCCTTGACCACTTAGCGTAATAGTAATTAAAAGGTGCCGCAGTCGAGAAATCTTTGGCGCTTTACGTACATCCCCGATATATTTTTTAAAAAAGATGTATATTAAAACCGAGAAAAAAAATATCCACCAATTAAAAATGCACAGTCATCCCATATACTTATTTACAAATAAGCACTTCCCGACACTCAGTTATTAATTACAGCTCCTTTGAAAGGGATAGGGGTAGGTGCGCCCGTAGGGGAGGGGTGGGGGGAGAGAATGAAGAATGGTAGAGTCATTGATTTTTACAAGAGGGGCACAGGTGCTTCGCAAAACGCAGGACACGCATTGTAATCCTTCATGCCATAAAGACGATAGCAGTCGTTGAATCGCCGTTTGTTTCGTTGCGACACTTTTCATCAATTTTCTTCTTCCTCTTAAATTTTGCATAATTTTCTTACGTCGACGCACAAATTTTAAGTTTCTCTTTTTCGCCGTCTCACGGCGTTCACGAGCAACAACGAAAAGCAGCCAAAGTCATTTCCACGAAGAACGTCGTACGATGTGCGGAATGATTTAGTGACTTTAAGAACGCATTGAACGGCCAACTCGAACAATAATGGACAACAAAGGGGTTGTGTCAATTTCAAATGATTCAATGTTTAATTCACATTTCAGACGTTTACAGATAATGTTCGCTACAATTTCATATTACGGTAATTCTTATAAAACAGTATAGTCAAAATATGTATACGGTATAACAATGTTTTCACGAGTTCATATTATTTCATATAAAAGACACAATGATCCTTGATCTTCGTGATATCGATAAACGCCACTACTATTTCACTTTTCTTCTAACTTCCGGTATCTTAAACTTTTTCTTCTTTCTTTCCGAAAGCTTCCGTAAGCGACAGCCATTTTTCGTTAACTTACGTCAGTGATGTGATTCATTTCATTTGACGTCCTTGACCACTTAGCGTAATAGTAATTAAAAGGTGCCGCAGTCGAGAAATCTTTGGCGCTTTACGTACATCCCCGATATATTTTTTAAAAAAGATGTATATTAAAACCGAGAAAAAAAATATCCACCAATTAAAAATGCACAGTCATCCCATATACTTATTTACAAATAAGCACTTCCCGACACTCAGTTATTAATTACAGCTCCTTTGAAAGGGATAGGGGTAGGTGCGCCCGTAGGGGAGGGGTGGGGGGAGAGAATGAAGAATGGTAGAGTCATTGATTTTTACAAGAGGGGCACAGGTGCTTCGCAAAACGCAGGACACGCATTGTAATCCTTCATGCCATAAAGACGATAGCAGTCGTTGAATCGCCGTTTGTTTCGTTGCGACACTTTTCATCAATTTTCTTCTTCCTCTTAAATTTTGCATAATTTTCTTACGTCGACGCACAAATTTTAAGTTTCTCTTTTTCGCCGTCTCACGGCGTTCACGAGCAACAACGAAAAGCAGCCAAAGTCATTTCCACGAAGAACGTCGTACGATGTGCGGAATGATTTAGTGACTTTAAGAACGCATTGAACGGCCAACTCGAACAATAATGGACAACAAAGGGGTTGTGTCAATTTCAAATGATTCAATGTTTAATTCACATTTCAGACGTTTACAGATAATGTTCGCTACAATTTCATATTACGGTAATTCTTATAAAACAGTGGGTAGGGTGCGTGTGGGTGGGGGGGTGGGAGAGTACCGTTAAGACCTGCTGAAACGAGATACGACACCAAGTACGACCAGTCTTTACTATCGTTAGCTTAAGATTAATTGAAAAGAAAATTTCACGAGATTTATCTTTCTACTTTTTCTCCATTACACGTTAAACTGCCATACGAGCACGTTCTTTCGTGTTTTTTCATTGTATAACCTTAATTGGACTTATGAAATGTAATGCCCAAAAATGTGCGTTGCGCATGCGCAATGCTCTTGCTCCAATTGGAAGATACAGAAACTGATAGAAAAAAGAAAAAACAATGTTAACGTGGCTGGCAGGCTTAATTAGCGGCTAGTTCTTAAAAGGATTTATATTCGAATACAAAAACGGCCGTTATACTCGCGGCAAAGTTCTGTGCTCGTATCGGAATTACTTAATTTTTTCCAAATATGCTCAATACCTATTCCCGACAATACTTCCAGAATAATTTACATTGCAATTAACCCCTTGCCCTTACGATTTATTGTAAGGCAAACGTGCCTGTCCAGACTAATTAATTTTATCGCAACTCTGTGCGTGCAGTTGTTACGGCGGGCGTAACCCGTCAAAGTTTTGTTTGGCACAGAGAACTCATGCGGGCGGGACACGTCATTTCCACTTATGAGGTTAATATGTTCACTAGTTAAGTTTAACTCCTTGTACGGAAAATTATGGTGAACAATGAATTTGGACAGTTGCCAAAATTAAAATTCGTGATATCTCTTTCGATCGAGCGAGAACTCCGTCACTTTTGCTGGTGGAGAAAGAAAATCAAAAGGTATTGTGAATCATGAAAACGGGATGAGAAAATAAAAATGATAATTTCTAATAATATATTTTCTATAATAGTATAATCAATGCGTTATATATATATATATATATATTTGTATATATAATTATATATAGTGGGCAGATTATGTACAGAATACGTAGTGGTATCAATTTCTTGTGGATGCGTGTGTTGCACATTGCGTATTAGTCTATCTATAGTGTCTACCGCAAAACAAAACAAAAAATAAATCGCAACCTATGGCAACAGACATAATAATGGCAAGTATTTGTTGAAAAAATGAAGTAGCATATTGGTGCGGGATATAGACGTGGAATGAATTAATGACGAAAGAAAAAAAAGTTTTTTTTTTAATAATATCCGATAAATAAACAAAGCTTTACATTCATAAAAATCGATAAACAAGTATGGGATAATGTACAAATTGCAATACAGCGAAAACGTGATTAAAAAAAAAAAGAAAAAGAAAAAAAAAAAGAAGAAACATATAAGGGGACGAAAAGATACATGTATAATAATGTTAATCAAAATATCATTAAATAATAGGGTAAATGATCGTATATGTTTTTCCTCCAAGTATTTAGAAATTTTACTCGTGCGGTATATTAATATAGATATTAAATTTAATCAAGACTAAAAAAAATTATCTATTTCGAGTCTTTCTTTCATATTTTTGTGAATTTTACGTCACGTCAAGTGGTGATAACGAAATTTTGTCTAATGATTACAGGCACTGCCTTCGGTTTCACTTGATATAAATCGGTATTACCTTGTAACGTTACAGCTTTGATTAAATGCCGTAAAGCAAGTGTTTCCGTAAGACCTTTAGACTTTATGTGATGCCAGCCCGGTGGGGGTGGGGGGGAGGGATGGGATTACAGGAAATTTAAAACTTAAAACACAACAGATTTACATTGTCGATTAAATCTTATCTCTGACACATCCAACAACTAGAAACAGAAACATTGGAATCGTGCAGCAGCCAAACGATACAACATTTTTATACTATGGAAGTTACATCTCTCGTGCCAATTCATTGTACAAATCGATATCTCGTGGCTGTGCCAAATGCTAACGGTACATTGCGTACTAACGGAATCCCAGTAACTTGATATTTCGACAACAAAAGAAACGTACGTAGTGTTGAAGCCACTTGAAGAGTAGGAATTTAGGAAAAAAAAAAAAAAAAACACAAAGAAAGGAAAGAAAGAAAAAGAAAACAGATAATAATTCCTCTCGATTTCGTTAACGTGGCTGCGGCGCAAAACAATGTTAAACGGTAAATATTACTCAACACGCTTGAAACTATAAGATAATAAAAGAAAAGAAGAAAGCACAAAGTGTTTTGGATAATCGTGATCTACAAAACGATACCGTACTAGGGTAAGCGTATCATTCGTGTATTGTGTTTCAATGAAATTTCATTTTTCCATTCCTTTTTTTTCTTTCTTTCTGAGTATCTTTTTCGCAAAAAGACATAAATTCGCAACGAGCTCTCATCCATTGCAACTCTACATGGAGTAACGAGACGCAATGCTTGGGGTTAATGAGTTTCTTGCGCGGCGAATGAAATATGATAGATGCCCATAAAATTGTAAGCTCATGGACTTCGGTATTGATACGATTAACGTATTGGAGGAGAATGACAGTCACGTTCTACGATCGAAAACTCGCATAATATATCCAGCAAACGCAAAGTCACGGTTAACGTATCGACAGCTTAAGAAATTTTTTGCTCGGGGACGAAAGAGAGTTGCGGCTACAACGGGTGATTTCTAAAAATCTTAACATCCCTGAGGAAAAAATGTTTATTTCGCTGATATTTAACCGCGCGCTGATATATGACACAATTTGTCGAAAATTGTGTCGAAATTTCTAATAGGTCCTCTGTGTGTATCACAATAGCTCTGCAGTTCTCTTAGCTCAGCATTTAAAAAGGATAATTTACCGAAGGTTATTAAAACAAAAACAAAACACCGTACAGCATCACTCACGAACATAATATGATTTAAGAATTGTCAGGTCTAATATGCACGAGCGAATATTGCCTCTGACGTCATCTCTCAGTAAGCACATAGGTAAGTCATATATATTTATACTATGTATAATATGACACCACCGTATATAATGGTACAGACCTTAGGTCGGTATGGTCAGAGACAATTTTCGCATACCACTTACCCACTTTTACCAAGAGAGATATACAAAAAGTACTACATACAACATAATTATAATATGCCGCTAAGTTTTGCATGACGAATCAAAACTTGGCGTTAATAATTTTATTCTTTTAGCTACTTATTTCGTATTCATTTGCGTAGATGGAGTTGGTTGCGTCTAAAAATTATCGCTAATAGGCGCTTCCTTCAATAACAAGAGAGAATACTCCCCCTCTTGAGATACAATTACAATAATATGATTAGACATTACCACTAACGTAATATTTTTTTAAAAAATTGGATTACTTTTAAAAACTCGAGATTACTTTAAAAACTGTTCCGCGGACAGTATGTTTCATTTTTCTTTTTCTTTCTTTCTTTCTTTCACTGGTTTTACACTGTCGTTCAGCGTTGTTTTTAGCATTTAAATTATTTTTAAATATTCCCATTATCCTCGTCTTATTATGCACTTCGCCCTTAGGCAGCTTAGGACCATCACAATTCACGACGCAGTAGCGGAATTCAGGAATCGAGTGCACGTGGGGTATTCATTAGGTGCTTGTACATCTTGCAAAAAGTTATTAAAGGATATTGGATGTTCCATTCATTTTGATTATTATTCCTGCCGGTTCTGTGAGCTCTGTATCACATTTTTTAAAGACATTCCTCTTTATCTAATAGGTTCTTCGTTTCGTTTAGCTTATTCCCAGTACATTACGTGTCGATAATATTCTTGCAAGGGTTAATACAATTTTTATTTCCTCAAATGGTGGAGATACCAGCAACCCTGTCGCACCTAGGTCCACCGCGTAACTTTTCAATTCTCATGGGCAACGTCAAGCTTCTCATTTTTCTTCTTTTCAATTCCATGAATAACGATATCCTCGATGGGGCTCCGCTGCTGCATTCCGCTGTGCTCTATCAAAACACAATAACCCTCTAATGACGTATGTATCGCGAGCATACAGTTCAGTTTAGAGTCGATAAGCCTTCGTTCGCGAGAGTTTCGAATAATAACGTTCCTCCTTATCGTACTCTTTCATCTCAATCTCTCTTTGCCTCCCCACCCCTCTCTCTCTCTCTTTCTCTTTCTCTCTCTCTCTCTATATCCGTTCAGTTGGCCGCGTTAATACACAATTTACATTCGCGTCACTTTATTACATATCATATTAACCGTGATTGGGCTGCTTTTACGATTATTCTGCTGCCACCGTGCATCCATTAGTTTCAACGGCAGTTCGTTAAGACTGGCGTAACAGTAATACATCGTTAGCACAATCGACCGTCTTTATCAGATGACGTATACACATATTTTGTACACAAAAGTTTGTCACTGTTGTTTTTCGTTTCATCTACAATTACGAGCAGCAGTCGAAGACTCACAAGAGACACTTCACCGCGTACACTTCTAATTATGCTTCGGGTCAGTCGATCAATGTAGTAACGTTCATGTTTCTTTTCTTTCTTTTCTATTTTTTTTTCATTGACTTTATTTTATACGATTTATGCGAGAGTGCCATGGTTTTTTTTTTCATTTCATTATTTTTCACTGTTAATGCGTCATATTATCGTTTTAACGCGGGTAGGAGGAATATGTACCGTTTGCAGAGTTCTCTAGACTTTATCATATTGGAAAATTTATACGAGATCAAGAAGACTTACGTAAACGAAGACACGTGTAACGTGGTGATCCGAATCGAGTGTATCTCTGTGGCGAAGGCACATTAACGATAGGTGGAAAAGGAAGATATTTTAAAAAAAGAGGCAAACGTCCGGCATCGCATAATTTTATGTGAAATAAAAAAAAAAGAAGCAATTTATGTAGTTCACGTGAATCGGATTGCCCGAGTACCGCGCGTGCAAATAAATATCGGTGCTACCACGTTAATAATTAACAATAGTACTAATCGGATGAATGATGAGACTAATTTGAGTGAAAAAAAAAAGGAAAGAGAAACAAAAAGAAAGTCTTATAAAATGATAAGAACAAAGAGAACTCGGCAACAGATTACTGCACAGTGGTTATAATGAATCGGACTTACGGATTATAGTCGTTTGATTGGTTACGTTAGATTAAGTTAATTCCTAGTTAACCATGAGCGTGTGCGACTCCATGGGAGCGGCACTATCGTAGAGGGTATCTGTGTCTTGCGTTGGCTCACCCTGAAGTTGACACTGGTTGCTCAACGTTCCAGCACCACAGTCGCAGAAGAACCTGCAAACAAGTATTTAAAAGAAAATTCTTTATTGACAGGCGCAAGAGACTGAGAAAGACTAAATAGGTGATAACAATTTTGTTCGTCGCAAGAAACGACAAATAAGAAGCGAGAATAGAGAATCGTTACACTACTAACCGATCGTGTCTAATGAATTCCACGTCGTGTCCTGCGTGACAGGTTTTTATACAGTTGACACATATGGCGTTTCGGTCGGTAGTGTTGCACGTTTGACAGCGATAAAAGTCGTGCATTGGAAATGACGTGTACGACGAAATTTTGTATAAACATTGACCGTTGCCCACTGCCTTCTCGACGGCATCTTGATTGTTGAATATTTTGTTACCTGAAATCGAAACACAGTTTATTAACAGATGCTTGATTTGTCAGCAATTAACATCGTGACAGGTCGTTGCGGCAAGTCGAGGAGTAAAAGAAGAATTTCGCGATAAAGCATAAACAAATATATGTACCTCTGGTAGTGGGTTGAACGCCACTTGCTAAACACAAACCGCCAAATCGATTGTTGAAAATCTGATTAAATTCCAATGTGGCGGTCGCGTTATTGGTTATTTCGACACCTGCAGCCAGTCCATCGAAAATTCGATTTCTCCTGAGTACTGGATGTGACTGTGTCGAGATGAGAACTCCTGCTTGTGCATTTCGAAATATGTCATTTTCTTCCAAAACACCTGTATATGTAATAAGACGTCAAATTAGAAACAGTGCGATACCTGTGATATACCACATGTCAAAATATTTTTAATAAAAGAATTATGCTTACCCTTGCCACCATTGAATATACAAATGCCGCCGTCTCGACCGTCAAATATCTTGTTCCTCTTTAGGGTTGGATTACTGTCGGTTTTAATCCAAACGCCTGCCATTGCATTATCGAATATTTCATTTTGTTCGAGTAACCCTAAGCCACTGTTATATACAAGGACACCACCGTTTTGTCCACCCCATATCTTGTTTCCGCGTATAACAGGATTACTTCCAGTCCTATCCCATTAAAAACAATATACCGAGTGTCAGTTTTACATAAAATTAAAGGCTTAACAATAAATACGTGCAAAGCGACGCAAAATTTATTAATAATTATTATTTTCACGTTACCTGATTTGTACTCCTGAGTATAAGTGATTGAATATGTCATTGTCTTCTAATTTTCCATGACCATTATCATAAAAATAAACGCCGACTTGCTTCCCACTGTGAATCCGATTTCTTCTTAACACTGGAGTCGATCCCGTAGTTATCCAGACACCTGCCAACGTGTTCGCAAATACTTCATTCTCTTCTATCAGACCCTGTCCCTTCTCGTGTACATAAATTCCGCCATGCTGTCCATGATGAATTTTATTGTGCCGAACGATGGGGTCAGAATTTGTTCGGATTTGTATGCCGGCCAAGGCATTCCCATAAATGTCATTGTGCTCGATCAAACCTCTTCCTTCGCCAAATATATAAACGCCTCCTTGGTGTCCGTTATAAATCTCATTTCTGCGAATCGTCGGATTCGAATTTGATGTTATCCAAACACCAGCAAAGTTGTTCGAATGAATTTTGTTGTCGATAAACTGGCCCAGGCCATTTTCGTGAACGTAAATACCACCTGTCTGGCCATGATGAATTTCACAGTGCACAACAGTGGGATTCGCGCCAGCTTTTACCTCGAACCCAGCAATACGATTGTTATGGATGTCGTTTGCCTCAAAATATCCTAGGCCATTGTCGAACGTAAAAATTCCAACGTCCCTTCCATGGTGAATGTGATTTCTTCGCATAATAGGATTCGCATAATTCTTCACCCATATGCCAGCCAATGCGTTCCGCGATATCTCGTTATCCTCGTAGGTGCCTTGCGCGTAATCTGTCACGTAAAGACCAACATTCTCGCAGTCTGAAATGTCACAGTTCTTCACAACTGGATTGGCACCTACACCCGATACGCAAACAGCTGCTCCAACTGAACAAGAGACAAGAAAACAAGTTGCTTGTACAATCCCATCGAATAAAAGAGATACTAACTGAACTTACACGTAAAATAACGAACTGGCAGACCTACTTAAGACCCACTTACCTACGCTCGAGCTCCTGATAATGCAGTGATCGACGGTGGGACTGCAATTTTCGCCGACCTCCAAACAATAGTGTTTATGATGTGGAACTGTACTGGTAACATCAGGTGTAAACTTTAACGTCAGATGTCCCGCGTACGCTCGTTTAGCCCCTTCCACGAACATCACTGTGGATTCACTCTCTCGTTCCAAAATGACGGATTCAGCCACATTACCCGACGCTGCACCTATCAGTGCTACGTCACTGTCTATCACGAGGAATTCACCACGATACGTTCCAGCATGCAGAAACACTAAATGTTGCGGCGCCTCTTCGGAGGATTGCGAGTTGTTGCCACAACAATTCCCTTGACTATTGGTGCTGGCACTACTGTTTGGAGATGAACCACTACTACTTCTATATTCATCTACGTAGTCTAGAGCTCCTTGAATTGTGTTGAAATAGGGAAGATTTCGTCCCTTGAATTTCAAATCTTGAAATCCAAGCCTTACGTGTACCCCTCTATAAAGCTGCCGAAAACTCTCTTTCCAAGGATTCGGATAGTCTGATTCATCCGGCGATACGAATTCGAATTTACAGGGTGCAGGGTTAAATAGCGGCAGATCATATTCGTATACTTGTTGATAAAGAGACTTCCATAGTTCTGTATCGTTTGCAATCGCTTGGAACCGCTTACAAACCTGCGATACCCGACACAGGTCCTGCTCCATCAAGTAATTGAATATTGTGAGCAGCACTTCATCCGGAAGTTCATACTGAAGATAGTGTGCTGCCGTGTTTGTGCTTGTACCTGCTCCAAAATAAGTAAACGCATTTAATTCTTCTAAGATCTGGTAGTAGTATTATTTATATTTATCAACGTATCTTTTGTTTACTCTATACTTGTGAATCTTTAATAAGACTTACCGTCGGTGGACAATGAACATGTTCGTCTAGGTCGCTTTCTGGCTGGTAGAGAGGATGAACCAAGAGCAGCCGCAACGCTGCTTCCACCAGGAGGAGGTAAGGCAGAACTAGTGCCGGGTGCTGGGTCAGGATGAGGAGGACTTTTGCGTCTCAGGTCATATGGTGAAGAGTGTGAATGTGATGGAGAAGGAGATGGCGCAGCTACACCTGATACACTAGGCGAAGAACCTCTACCTCCGCTGCCACCGCCGCCGACCCCACCGCCAGGAGGAATTTGATTTGAAGCGGGACACGGTAGCTCGCATGGCTCGGCTGACAAAACAAAAAAAAGAATGTAATGTGGATGAACAAGGATATTTTATTTATTCATGTAAATCTATATTTTATAA
Organism: Cephus cinctus; assembly: GCF_000341935.2. Taxonomy (NCBI): domain Eukaryota; kingdom Metazoa; phylum Arthropoda; class Insecta; order Hymenoptera; family Cephidae; genus Cephus; species Cephus cinctus. The sequence continues at coordinate 609,959 of NW_014332762.1, forward strand.
ATACTATTTCTGCTTGGAAAAGAATTGCACAAAAGACAATCTATATTTTGTTTACATCAATGACTATTCATTTTTGTTCCCCATTAGTTTGGATGAAAATGAAAGCTTCAATGACAAATATAATTCAGATAATACAATGAAGAAAATATATATATTCATTGCTATAAAAAAACAAGTTTAAACTAATTGTAAATACTCAGTTATGAATCTTATACTTTTATACTCTTTTCGATTGGACATGAAATAATTATAATAATTTTATGATAGAACTTAAATCAAGCTGAAACATTGGAAAACAAATTAGAAATAAAATGTACATCTAAATTATGAATCAGTTTCGAAAAAGACGTATAACATATTGTTATTAATGAAGTTACATCTCATCATTTTACACATATGCAAGAATATTTTCGAAAAGAAAAGGATAATTAATTATTAATAAGAATTGCATAGTGCATTTAGGTACAAAGATCTGTAGTTATCATGTGAAATACAATGGTAGCTCGATATGATACCACACAGATGTTACTCAGAAGACATCTGGATGATGTTACATTAGAAGGGACAACAAAGTATTACTTTTAGGCATAGACATATAAACTATAAATCCAATTTTATACCAATTTTAAGCATTCAAGCTTCATTCACACAATTAAGTTTGGCATGTAAAACCAAAAAAAAAAAAGATTCCTTATTTTACAAATTTGTTGACAAATTCTATCACATACTATTCACTAGACATGATAGTAACTGACTGAAATGTTATTGTTGTATATAAATATTCCGATATTCTCCAAATTGACCTGTAAAACTCAAACATACAAAAGATACAAAGAAACCCGATACACATTGCTCAAGCAAGAGAACAATAGAACAAATTTTCTTTACTATTATTTCACAATAAATGGTCAATGCAAGAATTCTCTCAATAAAGTATTTTAAAAGAGCTTGGTATATTTAGTATTGAGTTACATGAATGACTCTGCAGCATTAACAAATTTTCAAAATCAACAATACACTTAAAAAGAATGTATATTACAATAAGGATTTCAGATTAATTTTACATAATCATAAAATATTTCTAATAAAACGAAAAATATTAGTAATAGTGTTCCTAATATTTTGCATATAATCCGCCTTTGACAAATAGAAATTCTAATATTCATAGTGAACGATATGCAAACACGATATTAAACTAGAGCAGCGAGGTAAACCAGATTAAATTTCGCGGAAGGATATTAATGATCGAAAAAGAAAAGTTTGTGTAAGCGAGGACGATAGAAAATAACGATTGGGAAACGTCATCAGAAAGATTGGAGTGGGCCTTTTTTAGGGCGCTCGCAGAATGAATACCGTGGACAAGACGTGAGCAGGAGGTTGTCGAGCGTACATACGCGAGTATATTGTCGACAGTAAGAAAAGTAAGAGGCATAAAAGAAGAGATAAGAATAAGAGAGAGTGGCAGAGTGCCGAATGATCATTACGATCGAAAATAGGAAACAGGGAGTCAGGCTCGCAAGGGAAGAGAGCCAAGACAGGTGAGCCGTGAACAGAGTTACGAAGAGCGTAGTCTCACCCGAGGTAGTTCTCGAAGGCAGAGGAATTCTATTGGCACCTTTCCTCCGGGATCTTCGTACGTAGCTGCGCGACGAGGTGAACGACGCGCTCGGCATCTTGGCAGGCTCTTCAGAATAACGCGAAAAACGGTAAAACAACTAAACACTAAACAATGGCGACACTTCCACCGAGCACAGCGGCCATCTTCTCATTGACGGTAAGACTGCCGACTGGTGCGCGAGCGCCAATCGGATGAATTGGTGTCCTCCCCACCCTCTACGTACCACCTTACCCGCCGATCCCTTCTAATCCCCCTACCCTGATTCTCTGTCTCCCTGTCGCAGTATTCCGCAAACACAACCAACCAACGTCAGTATGGAATTATGGAGAGCACGGACCGAAATACCGATTTTTCCTGTGTCTCTCCGATCCTCTCATGTTTCGCTCTCTCGATTGTCTACGTCGCTAGTCTCTACGTTTGGAATTCTCCGGAGAACAGGTACGTATACCGGCGCCAGTCTAGATATCTCCCTCGTCAGACGTCCATTTTACACGACTCGTAGAACCTCGAACGCTTGGCCCTTTAATAGCCACGAACAAAGTGTAACTGTATTCACGACGGGAGCCAATATGAATGACTACTATTCTTGGCTTGCTCCATCTCTCCTTCTCGCTCTCATGTCTCATCGCGCAACTCTCTATAATTCTGGACAAAACTGACTAATGTGGCCACCTATACTGGACAATTCTTTCCTTCGTTTTAAATCCGCGTCGCGGGCTATTCAAAACTTGTCATAGACACTCCGTTTTTTAATTTATATATCTATGTCTTATGTTATGCTAATTGTGTGTCTTTTGGATTTTTATTTATAGGGAACATCCCAGTACTATAAAAAAAAGATTCTTCAGTGTCTTTATTGTAAATCTGATCTCTCCAGTGTTTTTATACTTTGGCTTAGATGAAAAAATATTTCAGAAGGTATTCATTGTTATGCAGCATCCTTGTTGATATTCATATATTTAAAAATATTAGGCTTTGTTAATAAATTTATGTATTTTAGGCGACTGTATGGGAATTGCTGGGTCTTAGATGGCCTGGATTTATTCAGGCAATCATTTTACCATTGCTCCTGACGATGATTTTATTCTTGGGACCTTTGAGTGTACAGGGTCTTAATGGTCTATGGAAATTATATACCGGTTAGTATCTAGTATATGCAATGTACAGTTAAGAATTACCTTCAGTTTTTAATTGAACATACTTTGTGATATCTATACATCCTATACATTGCAGAACCTATGTACTGGTTAGGGAGCTTAGGAAGCTTGGCTTGGTGGAGAAATCAAGTGGTAGCCCCATTATCCGAAGAATGGACATTTCGAGCATGCATGTTACCATTGCTATTGCAATGTTTTACTCCAACAACTGCCATTTTTATATGTCCCCTATTTTTTGGGGTTGCTCATCTACATCATGTGGTAGAAAGAACGAAAACGGGCATGGAGTTAAAGCACGTTCTATTCATATCATGTAGGTACTTTTTCATTTGATGTGTAAAATTACAGATGAAAGAAAAACAAGTTTTACTATCGTATAACATTTCCACTTCAGGTTTTCAATTTGCTTATACAACGTTATTCGGTGCTTACGCTGCATTTCTCTTTGCTAAGACCGGTAAATAACATTTTATTTTGTTATATTTTATATATCACCTATTGCACACAATTAATTTCGATTTCATATTTTATAGGGCACTTCGTAGCACCTTTCACAGCGCACTCATTCTGCAATCATATGGGTTTTCCTGATTTATCTGAAGTGGTGGCCTACAAAAATCCATTGAAACGAGCTGGGTTGTTCTCTTTATTTGTAATAGGTTTAGTGACTTGGTGTTGTTTATTAACACCAATGACTAATCCAGTATGGTTTAGTAATAATTTATTTTGGCATAAGCATTTCCTTTGAAGTTCATATTGTTTCTAAAAGGAAGAACAATACTAAGAGATTAAAGCGAATTTTATAGTATAATTAAATTGAAAAATTGAGAATTGAAGGTTGTGCCAGTAACAATTTGCGACGTATACCTATTTCTGTTTTATTGAAATGATTCACAATATAGAATTGAACAGTGCTACTGTTAAAAAATTTTGGTATAAAACAATTTTTATATACTTATTTAAAGAACAGAAAAATATTATATATTCTTTCGCGTAATTCACGTCTCCCAGTTAATTATTTAATAAGGAACATGATAAAATCACCGTAGTGCCTCACATTGACTAGACTGGTTTTTACAGTCATGACACTGTATAGCTTTGAGACTACAATGTTAGGAAGGAATTGTAATGCCAAATGTTGTTACTTATATGACTAAGCGTTGCGCCACATCTAAACATTTAATAACATAGAAATTAATCGTTTCGATTATATTATTATCCTGTAATTGTCGCGAACGTATTAGTGTTCGCATTAAATTGACATGTGTACAAATAAATCATGTTCTAAAAAGATTTGTAATATAAAGTTATGCAATTGTCAATATAATGTATAAAGATGCATCAATACATTTGTGACAGTTGCACAACCCCATTTAATTAAACTTTTCCTATTTACATTATCCAAATGAGATATTTAAACCGTTATATGAAATTTTGGATTTATTTTTGATATATGTAAATCACAGAGAGAACAATTACAACAGTGTTACAATACTTTATTTTAAATATTTATATCTGGCACAAACGTAACAAAAATATATAACTACTTATATCTCAGAGTAGTCTTGCTGCTTTACTTGCTTCTCTTGAACGACAGAGTATCTAAAGTCTAACTTGCTGCTAGCCTGCTAATTGTGAATTGTGCTTAAAGTTAAGCTTTTTCACTTTAATACAGAGCGATACATTCGCGGCAAGATTATCGTAATCTTAGACATTCTATAAAGACATTGAACATTTTTCTTTTTACGAGACATTTTTCTTACTACGACTGTCATTTCTTATTCGAAATTAAGGGAAGTTGATGGGGTGGATTGTTAATATCGATGAACAAAATATTAATGTCAATTCATCGAAACAAGTATGTATATGTCAATAATTGAACCTTATTGCAAACCTAATTTCGCAGTTCAGACTATATTGAAAATTGATCTTACACGCTCAAAATTCATCACTTATATTTTTCAATCATTAATTAAAACTTATTCTTACATCGTCGATATTCGTTGGAAGAGACTATATTTGCACATTATATAAAAATTGTTTGTGTTTAATTAAAAATGTTTTAGGAACTCTATCTTAAATTCTAAAGGTATTAATGATTTATGAAAGATGTAATAGTGACAATATTAAATTGTAATCAGGCTAGAGGTAAACCACAATTATACATATGGATGCGAAGAAATTATTAATATCCTATGATTGACTTGGTCCTGGAGCAGACTCTAAATTTTGAGATTGATTAAGAAAGAGAACATTGCTTGCCTTTATTCTCGGGTTTGTTGCTACAAGTGAGGGGCATGGACTTATGCAAGGAGTGGAACAATGACTGTTACTTAGATCACACTGATCAAGCAGTTTCCATAATTCTTCTGGTGTTGGTCCACCGGTTACTTCCTTCGCTGTAACAGACATGTCATGTTACGCGTTAGTGAAAATAATAAATATAAGTAACATATGTGGGATTCGACGTTAAAATTGAACTAAGGCTTAAATGACGAATCCATCATTCAAATGTTCAGATCAGGCATTCAATTGTTGGTGAAATTTTAACTGATATAGATGAAACCGAACTTTGAACTATCTTAAACTAAGAATTCCTAATGCCCACTTCTTAAGTTACAAAATAGGCCTATATTATATATATTTATAAAACCCAGAAAGTGAATTCTCAAGCTCACCCTTTTCTCCTTTAATGATAAGATCCAATGCTGTAGTCAGATCCCACATTTGTACAGCTCCATTGGAATGTCCAGTAAATATAAATCTTCTAGGCCTTGAACCCATACGACTTGATCCTTCACACTCATGAACACAGAAAGAACTAATAACACTTCCATCGACTGACTGAATTACACATACTCGTTCGCCATTGGATGCTAGTCGTACAAATAATTGATCAGTCTCGGGTACAACTTTTTGTACAAAAACCTGCTCGTCGTCTTGTTCACCAAATGGTCCTGTGACAATGAATGATATAAATTATCATTACGACAAAAGTAAATAAGAGTAAGGATCTCAAGAAAACCGTGAATACTTTCACATACCAAAATCATTGCCAGCACTGTAGCTGACACAGGGCTCTACAGCATCCAAAGAGACGATTTTAAAACTAGCTTCAGGAGTTGAACCAGGTTGTGTGGAGATCATTCCACGAAATCTTGTTACAGTCCAGCTCCTTACGTGATTATATTCTGAGCATACGGATACCAAGTATTTTTCCGATAGTGTTACCTACAATTTTTAATATAATTATTGTTAAAACGTAACCTTTTATTCACTAAATTATGACACACGTATATAGTCGGGAATATTTACTTTTGTTACACTGCTCTGGTGTACTGTAAATGTTTGAAAGAGCTGTGGCGCATGTCCAACAGTTTCTGGATGTTGTACGATAACCCGCACACTGCCTGATTTTGTGCCATACGCTATTTCGATCCAATTCCCACACAAACCTGTGATAAGGCATAGGAAATCTTCTGGTAACAATACATAATTAGTAGTATGTACAGAATTCAATAAAAATATTATAAAATAAAGTAGAATGTACAAGGTATATCCAAACTACTAGATTCACTCTAGACGGTAATGTGTTAATATTATTATTCATATATATTAGAATATTTTAAGAATTATAAGAATCATTACGATACATCAAATAAAGACGTCCTAAAAGATATCTGGAAGATTGGTTACACCTTGTCTACATAATAATAGTGTACTGCGAGTGTACATGATAGAGTATAAGTGCTGCTTAGACTACCAGAGATATTAATAATATCATAGTCAATGAAATAATGACATATGTTGTATCATGAGTGGCACTATAATAATTACACTCTTAGTGGGAAACAGCAGATTCATAAAGAAGTGAACTCTGATATTTGGCAATGCATTGAAAGAGGGCAGTCATGCAGGATTACTTTACATATAGAATCTGCAAAGTTAAAAGAAAATTTTTACATTAAAAAGAAATAATGCTGATGCTCAAGAATAAAAGCAATACATAAGGATATATACTAATAATATACTTAAATGTTTAATTTTCTTTGTTTTCTTCACAATATCCAGCAAATGAATAAATACATAAGCGAAGATACTTTTATTTTCTATTACCTTCCCTCCCCCTCTCAGATGCTGGCATGGAACATAATGCTATGAATAGGGAGAGCAAGCAGGCAGCTCTAGTAATTGAACTTAATATTCAAAAGAATAAATAATAGTTGGAGAAAACCATTGCAAGAGGTACGATTAAAATTGTAAAGTAAAATACGACATGTGATTTGCAGTAGTACAACTGGACGCATAAAGATAGCAGGGTGCAGTGAGCCAGTGAGATCCAAAATCAAAATGTGCTATAACTCCCTGGTTATAGACATTCTGTTTGGGAGCGTTTTTGAAAATATACATTAATAAGATTACATTAGCACTGACACTGAGCTTTGGATTCACAGTGGTGAAGAGTGGAACGTTAGGAGTCTTGAGAGGAAGGGTATGATAACTACAGCATAGGAAATGTGTAAGTGCAATCACTGTAATGCAAAAGATGAAGTTGTATCATATTTGAATTTGTATTTATTCATTTCAAAGGGATTGGACCCATACTTGCCTTGTGCTATGTATCCAGTTGTACCGTACGAAATCATGAAGCAAAAAATGTAATGATAAATTTTTGTTAACAGAAAAGAGCTAACGACACTCTGATCGTTTATTGATCTTTAATTAGATGATGATGATGATGAGCTGTATATTGTAATAAGGTTATGTCACAGTGATGATGATGTTATGAATTTCATAAAACTGATAAGCATGAACACATCTTACTAGTTATAATGGTACGTTTTATCCGCAGCAATTACAGTGACTAATGAAAAGGAATAAATAGCGGCCATAATAGATAACACTGCTTTTTTCCGATAACGAGGCAACATTTACAATGAATTGTTATTGTTAATAATGTAATATTCGCATACAATTTCCTATGTACAAACAAAAATTGAAAAGCTTCCTCAGCTGAAACGCACCAATTGAATTTGGCAAGTTTCAAATTTGATTGATGCGTTTCAGATGGATAGGGCACGATGATTTTAACTGAAATATTTCCATTAGAAATAAATAATTATTCGTTAAACAATATCTTGGAAGAACAATTAGGAACGCCATTACGCTTGAAGTATAAGAATCTCTTCTTTACTTCATACTAAATATTATTATCTTTCTACTAATTGAAGGAATGAAAACTTACTTGTTTTTGGTGTTAGATAAACTGATATAGCCGTGATCGGGTCGTGACTTGGGTCGCGATACAATTCAGTTACAAGTAAATCATTGTCCTTCATTCTTAAAGGAAACTTCTGCATGTCTGCAACAATTAATGATAAAGATTAATCGATAACATAAAAAACGAATAAGAAGTACAGATGCTTGACATACCAATATAGTAGATAGATCCATTGTTACATCCCAATAGTAAAAAGGAACCAGCAGTGTCAAAGGATGAAATTGGTACTACATCTTGTATTTGCCAGTGATGAGTCATCGCATGCCACACCCCAATTTTTCCAGTTGGCGACAAAGCAACCAACTGGCTGCCAATGAAAAATAAATACTCGACGCGAACGTTTAAATTAAACGTCCCGATATTTGTTTTAATCCCATCTTCGGAAACGCTCCACAAACGTACTTGACTACCATAAGAAATAGCAACCATTTTACCATCAGTACCACTACCCATTTTTGCATTTATTGCTACACGTTCAATTATAGACTCTATATGCGGACTCGTAAATGCGTGCTGCCATCCAGACGAATCCTTTAATCTATAGCATGTTATAAAGTGAGCATAGGCTATCACTATCCAATTGTGATGTGCCTTTATTATTTGAACTCTTAAAGGATCTACCCATGCTGAAACTGAATTATATATATTAGTTATTACGTTGCGGAACAACATTTAAATGCAGAGCATTTAATTACTTTCTCTTTACCTTGCTGAGGACCAAATATTAGGCCCACATCGTTCTTAAAAAGTTTATTTAAATCTGCCGAACTGTTTCTGGCATGCCTTAGATCCAGTGATGGCGTACGTGAATGTGGTAATCCACGTTGTGATACCCGATAATCTAATGAAGAGTTTCGAGTATGTGCAGTCAAAGATGCTTTCTGATGTGGTTGCCCTGTTACAAACGATTTTTAATGATAATACTATGATATTAGTAAGCAGTGATCCATATACAAGCCAGCAGCCAGAAACCACATCTTTTTGTATACCATATCTTTCTATTAAGCTTTTGGACATAATTGTACAGTTGAAGGAAATGAATATAGTTGCTATTCAATATGATTATCTTACCATTATTACTAGTAGTTTGATTGGAAGAGGTAGATGGTAAAACAATAGATTGGGATGCTGTCGCAATTTCTACTCTAGGTGTTGAATTAGAACCTGTAAGTCTGCCATGAACCGAAATATCGTTATTGCTAGAATTCACACTAGTTGGTTCTTGTAATGGCATACCTGTAATATTCATTAAAATATTTGTTATTGCAACATGAACAGTGTTTCTACACTAAAATATAGTAAAATATATTATAAAGTATAATGCTCACATGGTGGTGGCAAATAGCCATAAAATAAAACATCACCACAGGATGATTGTGACAAATCTTCACATAGCATTAACCGTTTAACTAAAGGAGTAATCCCATAATATTCAGCCTCATGTCTCAAAGTCCTAATATCTATACTTTTTAAATCTATATCTCTGGTACGTAGATAATTCAATATCACAGAAAAGATCTTTGGATCCCTGTCTATGAACAATGCACCATTTTCATCTCTTCGACTGGTGATGCGGTTACTCAACAGAGCTGTGAAGAAAGAATCTGGTATCCATGACAAGGTTTGTCTGGATGTAGAAAACCTATAAGGTGAACATTCTTGTCATACAAGTCATTAAACTAAATAACATAACGACAACAACGTCTTATGGACGTTTGCCATCTAACTTCAATTTTCACATTTTGATGTACTACAGAAAGATGATTATAACTAGTACCTTGTGCCGCCAACATTAAGATGAACGATATCTCCCATAAAACTATGCGAGATAGCCATAGTCATAAGTGTCACAATACTACATGAAAACTTTGATTATTCATCCCCTAACTAGTGCACAGCAATTGAGCACTTTGTAATTTACATCTACCCAATACACCGTACTCTTCTACTTTGTGCTGTAATATCTTCTGTACTATAAGATATTAAAACGTTACGCAGGAGGCGCTGTTGCATTTCCGAAGACTTCCGAGTGCTTCCGAGCTCTATGGATTAATATTTTGACCACTGAACTCTGGCGAGGAAGCTCTAAAGCCCAGAAGTGGTAGATATATCAGAGATGAGTGGGCAGATGCACAACAGAGATGAGTGGGGAGATGTACAACGCTCCGGTTTTAGGCGATACCAAAAGCATGGTGCTAAATCGTAGCGGCGAGTCCGGGAGTAGGATTTCGTGATTATCGCCTCTGTCGATGTTACAGATTTCGCGTAGCCGCGCGGGTCATGATCATCGTTCCAGCCGGTATTGCAGTCAGCGAAAATGAATAGATTGCTCGGTGGTGGGGAAAAAGTTGCCGCCCCTCACAAACCGTTCTTGACAAACAGGCAGGGCAGCAAGGTGTTCCGTCCAACCGAACCCTAAACATTTGTATGGACGTTATGCGCAAACAAATGTGTATATTCAAATAAATTTCGAAGTTATAAAAAATGCATAAAAATATTGGTTTTCTTCTCTTTCCTCCTCCCCACTCATCTCTGGATATACGATGATGCGGAACAATCAATATACATATACATTCATAGATAAGATAGAAACACTCTAATAACAAAAAATTGTTGACAATTGAAAGTTTTGTTAAACTAGTCATTTAATTATTAAAAGATTAGAATAGAATTAATTAAAAAACACCCTTATACAAGTTCATTTTTATAAGGTAATTACTTCGGAAGATATGATAACAGGTGTTTGTAAATGACTTATTTTTTTCATTTTCTTTTTTTAATATTATGTAAATCCAATATTCTCTAAATTAACATTAATAAATATTAATGATGTCTTCTGTAAATAGGATGTTAGATAATGCTCTTCCATGGAATGTTGCTATATTAATTTGATGAACAAGGTTGATGCTAATCCAATTCCAAAGTGTTACCAAGTGTTACATGTTCTGTTTATTCCTATAAAATTAGGGCTAAGCTACAGAATACGACTCCTTCTTGAAGCTACCTGTAGATCGTTTAGTATTATTTTAGATAAAGCTTTTCAAGGACGTATTCTGCAGTTTTACCAAAATTAGTTTCATTCATGTTAATAAGTATTTATTTTAACTTGAAAATAGCCATTCTTATTAAGAACATTAAAAAATTCTTTGACCATCCCATTGAATACAACATATTTGTACAGTACAACATTAGCTACTTAATTCCATGAGCACAGTATCATCCGCAATCTATTTTAAAAATTAATATTAATGTCCTTGTCATCATCTTTTCACGATGAGCAGCTACAACTTCACCACAGCATTTGGCATTAGGATAATTGAAATAGTGCGTTTAGCCAATAATCAAGCATAATAGGAAGGAGGCACAGATAAATCTTGCAAAATCCCAAGTTGTTCCTCTGTGAACTGCTGTGCATGACCAGTAAGCCCAGTCCATCCATCATAATGCGTTCTTTTAAAATCACCTAATGTCTTTCTGATTGTTGTCTGAAAATAAAAGTAACGTAAATAGTTTTAATTACTAGAATTAAAAATTATTTTTTTCAGCTGGATAAAACTGATACTAACTGGAATAGGTTGAGGATCATTGAGATGAGGTCCAAGATGCTCGAAGACCGAGGGAACATACTTAGGTACATCATAAGGATGAGCGCGAATAAATGCACAAAGTCCTAAGACACCTGCATGTCTTATACGAATTGCATTGATTTCAGCATTTCTATCGCGCTCTGCTACTTCAGTGATTTTTTTATTTTTACGTTTTGATAATCGAGTTTTTGCCTTTACTTTAAATTGCTCCTAGAATGACAGTTAATTTAGTTACATGTTCAACGAATAACGTTTGACGTTGAGCAATAGAACTTACCAATAAAGATTCCTGGTCAGGAATGAAATTACAGTGTAACAATCCTCCAAGAACTTGACCAGCTTTCTCACGTACCTCCAATCGTTCATCTTCTAACAAATCGAGAACCGTATCTCTAATACGATTAACCCACATACTGTTGCTAAGAACTATGCTCATATTATGAAACACAAAGACTTGTAAGTACTCAAGACAAGTAGCTCTTGCCCACCATGAACCATTCTTGGAAACTTTAATCACAGTCTCCAGAGCGACATTTATATATCGAGGTAGAGTAAGAGCTTGAGCAAGGACTGCTAACGTTCCAGAAGAAGTCTTGGATAATTCCTCATCGGTCTCACAATTTTCTAATTGACAAACTATGGGGAACAATTCATAGAAACCAGGCAGTGCTCCGTACTGAGATCGTGAAATACTACCAATCAACCATTTGCAAATTATTTTCAACAACCTTATGGCCCCATCGCGTTCTTCGCTTTTAGAGTTCTTTGATTTATCGTTATTCAAAGTGACATTTGCCACAATGGTCGAGAGAGCCTTCTCCTGGCTAGTTTCTGCCACTGGTAAGTCTTCCGCCAGTGATTGTAATTTCGGCATTACTTTGTCAATTAGATCTTGTACACGTGGACTAGTTTGATATGGAGACTTTTCAGAAAACTGCAAATCTCCATCAAACACCATAACAAGTAGAGACGCCAAACGGTCTCGTACGTTTTGGAATGGGTTAGCGAAAAGTCTGTCTTCTAAACGAGTCTGTAAGCGCTGAAATAATTGGGACACACGCCAAGACTGTTGGCTGAGTGCACCCTGCAAAGCATAAAGTCTTCCACATTCTATAAATGATGCTTCAGACTCCCCTAGTGGCGGTTCTTCCATCAAACATTCGAGTAGCCAGTGATGTCTGTTGGGATCTCTACGTTCTTGCGATGTAGCAAAGCAAACCCCCCAGTCAGCTACAGTCTCCACTGTTAAATTTGTCAAAGTGGTTCTTATTATGGGAAGTAAAACTTCCCACATATTTGACGTCATCTGGAATGGCCAATGTTTTGCTCCTCTGATCAGACCAGCTGTTATTTCAGCAGCACAACGTTGATTACTCTCGTGTTTATCTGCCACTAGCCTCTGCAGATGAGGCAGGAAATGATGCAAGTGAGCATCACCATGGTTACGGAAAAGCCCCTTAAATAATAGGAATCGATATCCATTAAATTTATCTCTGCCTTTTTTCTCCTCCAAACTGAAGAATTTCACGAGTTTGTCCACGTTCTGTTTATCCCCGAAGAAACGATCCACCTCGCTCTCAACTTCAGACAGCTTTCGCGTTTTTGGGTCTAGACAAGGTTGCTGAGACGAGGGTGCGTACACTTCCACTTCCTTAGGCCATGCATAATAACCCAGATACGGTTGATGAACGAATCTAGGTTCGTTCCATTGTTCTTCAGTAACGGGGCGTGTATCAAAATCATATTGAAGCCAAGCATTGTCAGGTCTTTCTCCAGGTGTCCACTTTTCTATCTGCTTGTCATTAGTCGATAGCTTTTTTTGAAACTTCGATATATCAATTTTAATCTATAGAAAAAGTGTTGAAAGCCAGTCAGTCAAAAAGATCAGTCAATATATCATCTAGACACAGATAAAGTACCTTTTGATGTTTTCGCTTCTGCTGTTTCAATATGTAGATGACTGTTCGTATAGCGATTTTCCGTTCATCCAAGGAGTCATGGATCAATGCACCTAGAAAGTATCGGACTACTTTTACAGGATACACTTCATCCGGATGAACTAGATCTCTGATGAAGTTCATGGCCATCAGTCTGTGTCGCCAGTGTAAATTTCCCTCGATTATTGGACTTAGTAAATCATTTAGGACACCATAATATAAATTCTTGTTGCGAACTCCAAGCTCTTTCAGCGATTGCAATCCTTCTTGGATCTCCTTGTCAGTAGGTTGAGGTACATTGGGCTTTGGAAATGTTTCAAAGAAAGCGGCCGCAATCTTCACACATGAATCTGGTACTTCTAAAGCAATGGCAGTAGTCGGAAAATGTTTATGAACAGAGTCTACGAGTATTTCTTTCAAGCGAATGACGGATAACTTCTCAGATGGTTTGGACGTGACAATAGCCGGCCAAAGTATCTTCACCAGAGGCCAATCTCGTTTTGTCAATAAAGGATCTTGCTCAGGTCCCAACAGAAGGTACAAAACTCCCTGTTTCCAAAAGAGAGAAGTATTATAATTTCACGAGGACGGAATATTACTTCATATATACCTTGTGTGCATCGTGATTTTCTTCAGGATCCATAGCCAATATCTCAACAATGCGAGGGATAAGGAAGGTATAAGAATACGCATAATGTTGCAAAATACTAAAAAGTACAGTTTGGGCTTCTATGCGTATACCAGCATACGTGCTAGTCGCCAATGTCAATAACTCGAGCATAATGAGCTTATGAGTTTCTGTTAGACAATGAGACTGAGACTGCAAACGTGATTCGTGCTGAATGTCTGTTCTTTCGTGTACGAACGACGCGATACGTCCCTTCTTTCCAATTAATTTATCCTCAAGTACTTTTTTTGCTACCTGGAAACTTTTACGTCGAGCCTCGTAAGAATCTCGTAGACGTTCCTTATCCATGAACAAGCTACTCCAAATCTGAAAGAATAAAAATAAATAAATGTTTGAAGTAGTTCATTCGCATCGACGTGACTTCCTAGTAAAGAATTTCTAATTAACGCACGTGTATCATATGGAATAAACTTTTGGTATCATCTTCAGACTTTTTTAACATTGTAGCCTGCAAATTGCTCATGACACGAGCCATGTATTTCCTGACATTACTTCCATCTGGCATTTGAACTTCTCCTTTAATTCCGGTAGTCGGTAGGAATGGCGTCCAAGGTAACGACGACTTCATTAACTCGATGGGAGGTTCTTTCCACATTGGCAAAACAGATGTGCAGCCACCAATAATACTATTCACCACATTCAAACTGCTCAGGAGCTCCTCCCTATGATTATTCATTTAAAAAGATTCTTTGCGTAATTATAGATTTTAAATTTGTAACATGATATCCATATATAAATATTTGTCTTACTCGCAATTCTATGTTACACATATAACATAAATGTGATTTACCTTGTCAATGAAATTTTATTTGCACTGTACTGTTCAAGCTTAGCTACTTCAGGCATGAGATACTTAGAGAAAATTTGTTGTATCATAGCAATTTCCTCTTCTCCTGGAATGTACCACTTAATTTGATATTTCCCATCAGATACCATTAACGTATTGAGATCCAAGGCTTTACCCCAGTCTCTGATGTAAGGATATTCGGGGTCATTGAATTCTTTTCCCGTAGAAGGAAATGTAACCGGTGTCACAGTAGATAAAGCGTATAGGAGAAATTTGAGAAGTCTGCAGGCAATTTGACTACCTTCTCGCGACTTGAGATACAATATCTTATCAAGGACTTTTATCAAGGTATTTATATGCGGTAGTAAATTTCGTCCAGGTGTGTTAGTCATTTGAGAGAGCAGAAGCATGGCATACAAAAGTCTTTTGTCTAAATTTTCTTCCTTAATAACATCATCACCCTCATCAATAGCATCAAATATAGTCTGAGAGAGCGTTGGCACTAAGGCACGTAATGTTGCTTGACCATTGACACGAGCAAAGACGTAGCACAGGACAGCAGCTAATTGCCCGGCAATTTTTGTTTCTAGGATGCGTTCCGTGATGAAAGCGCGCAGTTTGTGCAAAGCGCAATTGAAAATTGCATCACTTGTTTGAACAAGAAGAGATGTGCATACGGCTTGTAAGGCGTCCTCTACCATGGTCTCCAGTTTACTCTTCTCGTCATTTCCACGACTCTCTTGTCGTACGAATTCCAAGGAACTGGAATCTATAAAGGCAAAGACTCGGTCCAAAAATTGCAGGATGAAATCCTCGAACCGAGATGTTGCTTCACACACCATTCTCTCATCCTCACTCATAGGCACAGTACATCTGGATGAATCTACAATTGGGACTAGCGTTGCGTATACTGATATTAAACGAAAGGTCACAAAACACTTCCTGGCATCATTTGGATCAATGCCAGGTAAGGAAGAGAATAAAAGTGGTAGTACGTGAGATGGTCCTTCTGGGAAAGTGTAGCCTGTAACCAGAAAGCAGAAGTTGTAATAGAAAATTAATCACGTGTATGCGATATCTTGTTTAAGATTGGACCTTTGATTATATTTCGAGATCCTTGAACCAGTGGCCGTGCTACAGATACCATGCAAACCATAGAGGCCGTTAGTTTGTGGGGTTCTGTCAAGGAGTCGAATGTGGAGTACATTCTCTCCAGGACGTCGGGAATTACCAAACTAGGTCTAACGGTAGCGAGGTAATGGAGTGCTTGACAAACATCTATAACACCCAACCTGCTAAACATTGCTGTCATTGCTACTGGTATCATACTTTTCACAAAAGCATCGATTTCTGAATCTGTCAGTTTGTGCGTATCTGGAATTGGTCTTTCCCATGTTGGCTTAGCATAACGTTCCCTAAATTAAATTACAAGATAGAATAATTACGTCGCTCGTATATTTTTTTCAAGAAAAAATAAGCATAGGACAGACTCACTTATGTAGACGCAGAATGAAGTAGTACGGAAGCTTTTTTAGCAGATCTTTTAACTTTACAAGCCATCTGCCGAAATTTGCGGGATAAAGATATGTTTCTACGGTTTTTAGAAACTTCTCAAGATAGGTTTGAGTACTTGATCCGTTTCCCTGCAAGATATTATAGTTACTATAATGGAATTATCATACTATTTAATGTAATAAATACAGATTTGGTACAGTATCTCACCAATGTTGACACTATCCATATAGCAATTGGAGGCATCTCAATTTTATGATGCTTGCTACTTTGTGTTTGCTTGTACGAAACAGGTAGATTAAGGCACCGTATAAATCTTGTAAACATTAATGGAATATGTGGTTCCCAATCGATGTAACCAATATTATATAATGCCAATCTAGATATTAACCACATCATTTCATTCTCCCATTGTGGCGCATTATGGCAAACTTCCCAAAAATTCATAAACTCATTGAACCATAGTTCATAACCAATTGAATTAGATGGCACATGCAATGGTAAAAACCATTCAAGAGCTTCTACAGTTGTAGATATGGTGTTACCGTTGAAAGGACAGAGCATAGGTCGTAATTCATCTAATATTTCTTGAGTAGCACTCAACTGGTAAAATAATAGTGTGATATATAGCAACAATCTGTTTTGCTGTCCTGACAGAATCTCATGTTCATGTTGTTTACCGGGAAATAGAATTTAGCAGCGTGGACTAAGGCATCCAAAGTTGTCACCAAGCAAGAAAAATAACGGTACATGCCAAGAGCTGTTTTTCCACTTGGTGTGACACGTCGTCCTAATTCAAAAAGTGGCTTCCATGGTAGTTCCAATTCATCTGGAGAAATCAGTTCTTTTTTTCTAAAGGATTGGGAATATTGCATGATTTCTTATATTGTTGTGTTATCCTTTCAAAGAATCAATAATGATATAACTATATATACATACTTTAGTAACAGGATCAAAACACATCCAAATTTATGTACCAATGAAGGTTCCAGATCCGGTATTGTTATCAATTCATACATTAATTTAATAAAGAGGATATGATCCTCTTTACTAAACTTCAGCCCATAAATCTTGATGTATCTAAAAAATTATTTCTGTACTCATATACTATAAAATAAGTATGATAGAAAAAACCTACCCCAAATACCAATGCTAAGTTACATCTTAAAAATGCAAAATCATGACAAGGACATGCAAATGAAAGGAAATATCTAAACTTTATAAAACATAAAAAATGTAATGGATTCACAATAAGAACAATTAACAAATCTTACTTGCAAAGGCTAGCTGTCCAAATTGTACAGCCAGGTTGCATTTCCCGAAGCATTACAGCTCTTGCTAGATTCCCCTTTATCTCAGCCAAGTAATATTGAGACTCTTCATCCAATTCTTCTGCATAAGGAAGTAACTTATTGTAGATAATTTCTTTTTGAAATTGAGATCCCAAACTTCCAGTAGACGACTGCATGGTTACGTCGTCTTCAATTTCCTGACCGTTCTCGTCATCCATGATTAAACACAATTCCTTAAAATGAAGACGTTGATATGTTAAAAGGTTCCGTTCAAGAAAGAGTCACTCACTGTAATGCAGTACCTTGTAAGTTATTCAGTCAGTAACACCTTGCTTATTCGTGTTCATTTTCATCGAGTCATGATTTTCATAGTAGAAGCCATATTTAATATTTTCGCATGGTAAAAGCGTCCCGCACAAAGCTGTCGTCACACAAAATCCCCTCTTAAAATTGTGATAGTATCAACAATTCAGAGCGTACGAATTAAAGACCCAATTACGGGAATTTTTTGCAAAATGCAATTGTCATTATAAAAAATTTCATCCGTACATTTAAATCTCCACTTGTACAAATACCGCTACTTTAAATCTGTGTCACAAAAACAATTTATCATTTGGTAATGCATCATAATGCATCTACATACTGATCTAATTTCTTGCATCACCCTTAGTATTAGATGCATTTCTATGCATTTTCAAAGTTAACCATTTTGCTCTTGTAAGTACGACCTATCAATGATAAAACTGTGTACAATGCATAATGATTATGAGGTTCATTTTCAAAAAAGGCAGATATATATAGATATTTAGTGCTCTAAAATTTAACGGAGCCTGACAATTATTTTGCTTTAGCAGAATATTTAACACTAGATTTACCATCTATTTATTCATTTTGATTGGTACTGGTATAAATGTGAATAACAAAAATTATATTTGTTACTAATGTATATAAAATAACATTAAGTTTATAAAATGTATTCTCTACTTATAGCTACAAAAGTCATAACATCATTTCTGAAATCAAATGATATATGTAGTAGGAATTTTGAAATGAAATTGCACGACCAGTCAAAATGACTGGTTTGGTAAATCTAGTGTTAAAGAAAACGAATGGTTTTAATGTTTTAAGTTGTGTGTTCGTTGATTTAGAACTGTATAACATTAACCAGCAGTAGACCAATTAGATTGCTTACTGACCGTCGTTTCTACTGAATACAGCCATTAGTATTTTCCAATTTTATAAAATATTTAAACAAATGATTATGTCGATGTGAAATTATATAAAATTCATAATTATTCGAAAAATTTCTTTAAATAGTAACTAAGTTCTTAAGTGGAGTTAAAACTGGGGATAACTCCCATGAAAGCAATTTAAAAAGCACATGTCTTCACAGTCGCATTTCAAACCACCATTTTTACTTTACAAATGTGGTTAGGGCATGTTACTACTAATGCAAAAATGATTTAAAATAATGTTTGTATGATTGTTATGGAACATAAGTACTGTTTTCTCAAGTGTCATCAGATATAACTGTTATATAAATACGTAAGTAGGCAACCCCTGTTTTTCATTTAAACGGATTAACTGAATGATGGACTTCGACCTATTTTATGATACAGTTAACTCGAGATTCTTTTCTGTTTTTTGAGATTTTCAAGTTGCATATGTAATGTCAGCATTACTTTACAGAAAAAAATGGATTTTACTATTAGAAACATGATGCGAATGTCTATGACATTTCGTAATTTAATGTTCTTCCCAAATTATGTGGTTTCTTCAAGGTTATTTCAAACGAAAAGTCATTATTGTACAGTAAAAAATCAAGGTAATTTATAGCACTTACTTTGTCCTAATATTTTTGTGAATCTTGCAAAATTTATTCATATTAATTTCTTTCTTTCAGACAAATCTTTCTTAGCACAGACCACTCATTCAAGTCCTGTCGATAATATAATCAAGAGTTTGCGTTCTTGTAAAAACTCAAGTGAAATTTTTAATGTTATACAGAATGAGCATTCACTGATGACTAATCGGCATATTATAGAGGCTTTGACGCTTTTATTTAATTTTCAAAAATATTCATCCAGAAAAGTAAATAATATATACCATAGACAAGGGTTTATGTTCTTCTGTGAAGTAATAAATAAGAACTTGAGAAACTTTGATGCAAATGAAGCTGTGCATGCATTGAAAGTTTTATCATATCTTAAAATTCCTATTAACAGTATGATTATGCAATCAGTCCTTCAACTTGTTCGTGAATCTATCAATACATTGGGATTGTCAAAAATAATATTTCTGGATTTTTTAATCCATCAATTTGAAAAAACACCACTGACGGAAGCTTTGTCCATTGCTTTGCCTATTGTTTTTGAAGTTCAAGTGGCAACACAACTTGATAGAAATAATATTAAACATTTGGCTAGTTGTCTTCAATACTTAAGCCTAAGGTCTCAGAATCCAGCCAGTATTGCAAACGTACTTGATGCAATATTGAAATTTGATCAGGAAATTGATATAATTAGTGCATGCTCGATTTTGAGGTCTCTGTGCTCCATTGAATCATTGCCGGATACATATATGAAACTGGTGCATAACATGGAAGAAATGGTTTCACAAAAAATAAGTGAAGCATCATGTTCTACCATGATGCCTGTATTATCAAGTGTTGTCGGGAAAATAAATGAAAAGTAAGTAAAATATTAAAGGAATAATTAATACCACAATAATATTCGTATTCAAATTGAATAATATGATTGAAACCAATATTAATATGAAACCTAACAAATATTCAATTTTTGTATACAGACAAAAGGAGTTTTATCATGAGGGGTTCTTAGATGCATGCGCCACTGCTGTTATTTCCCAAGATTGGGGTTTCGAAGAAGGAATAAACGTTCTATCAAAATTGACTTCCGTAGGCCATACGCAGATACGTCTGCTGGACTATTTGGCAGCAAAATGTTTCGAGAACACAACAATTCTAGCAAGTTCTTCACCAGAACAAATAGCAATCCTAGTGATGGGTCTTGCTATTGCTGATTACAAGCCAATATTTTGGGAAAGTATGCAAGAGGCAGTCGTAAAGAGTAATCTTTTAGAAAGAACAAGCCCAGGATTCTCATGGGTCAAATTTGCCGTTCACCTGACATCATTAGATTGCTTTTGTCCAAAAGTCATTACAAAGGCATTCAGCACTACGATAAACAAAAAGTCGAATGAAAAACGTCTACTCTTACTGTTATATCAAAGTGTAAAGGCCTTAAATCCTACATATGACGGTCCATGGCCACCAAGAGATGCATTGGAATATGCAAAAGCCTGGAATGAACTCAGGGACAATCATTTAGAATTACTCCCAGCGTTGCAAAAGGCTCTGGGTGGTAGTCAGTATATTATCTCTAACGTGAGGACGAAGCTTGGACATTATATCAGTAAGATGAAAACAAAATTCCTCAATTATATTTCCATTTCAATCATAAACAAGAAATCACTAAAAACTATTTTTTGATTGTTCATAGATCATGTAATCGTAATGCGTAAAGGCGGCTATCCAGTCGCTCTGAATTCTGCAAATAATGATCTGCAGGATGACGTTATATACATGGAAAATTTGTCTGTTCCTGCAGAGAGCCAAATGTAAGAATTCTTTTTAAAAATCGTTGGCAGTAACATATACTATATTATGTTCGGTACTAAAAATTTAAAAATTTTATTCATTTTTTAGTATTCTTATCTTATGTATACCAAGATTTGCATATGGACTGAACTCACAACGTCTAACAGGACCTTGGTCAATGCTGCTAAAATCCATGGAGGCATATACACAGCATACCGTCATACCAATACACCTAGATATGTGGTTAGGTCTTCCAGATCATGAGAAGATTCCTTACCTTATGCAATCTATCCGCCTCAAGTGTGATGATTTATCAGTTACGGCGAATATGTAAGGTTCTAAAACTATAGAACCGTAACATTGACATATGCTTTTTGAGAGTGATAGTCCAATTTTGGCATCAAAATATTGTTAAAAACAATCCCGTTTCCAGAAACGTATATATGTCATGCGTCGTTTATTATTTTTGCAAAGTACTGAAAAACTGACTTTAGTACGACACACGGATGTTATCTAGTACCGATTGTATAGTTCTGTAAAATAAAAAAAAAATAAAACGTTTTATAAGAATAACATTAATACCTGAAGTCATTACAAGTTTACTCAATTTACATAAAATAAGCGACTTTGAAAATGATATCATAAAACCTCTAAGTTATTTGAGTTATTGTATGCCATATAAAGGCTCGTAATAGGGCTAGAATTAAAGAATTTTGTCAACTGCTGGATCGTCGGAATAAAATATTTGTGAGATGCGAACGAATGGAAAATGTCAGTTCGTATAGCTTGAAACAAAAGGCTATTATATTTATAGATCATAACAATTTATTATATGAAAATATGCAATATGTCAACAATAAAATAGTTATTATCCGACAGTTCAAAAAAACTTTGAAACTGATTGTTTATACGGTACAAATTAGAACAAGCTACAAACCAAACGTCACACGTCGTTTTAGTTGTAATACTACTTGTTATCCCATCTGAATTAAAATTACAAGTAAAAAGTCTAAGTAACATATTATTACTTGTCGATTATACAAATACTTTGTAAATATAACTTAATATTACACTGAACATGATACGGTTTGTAAACAAATTTCAATCTAAATATTTTATACGGATGTGTACTATACCTATGAATATAATGCCGTTTGCATAAGACTAAAAACGCGAGATACAGTAAATTTGTAAAATTTTGTTTGAAAACTCTGATAAATAGGAATACACATTCCCCTCAACATTTCCAACAATCATGAGGCAAATAAATATATTATAAAAAATACTCTACATACTGCAGAGTATAGAAAAATAAGCTGCCTACGGATAATACAACCAGTTGAAACTTCTAGAGCACCAGCTAGCACCATTTTACTCGTGTTTCGGCAGCATGTGGTCAATATCATTGATTAAGACCGAATAACTTGAGTGCATTAAAAGCTGTAGCTAATGCTATTTCTTCAGGTGATGTCTGCATGAACGCAGCTACCATTTCAACGATTGCTGGCAAGGCACAGGGTTCGTTGCGTTGGAAGGTGCAGTAACGATGCAGGAATGTCATGGATCGTTCGGTGAGAGCATCTTTCACATGTGGAGGTAGTTTGCTAGCTCTAGTATTTGGATACATAAATGGGGCATCAGTTTCCACTAGAATTCTATCTAAAGGTGCTTGTCCACCTTCTAATAACTGTCTTACACCACTGTCTGATTTGTCTTTACACAAATACCCGGTAATTCCTAAATAAAAACCTTGATTCAGATAAATTTGTGCTTCTTCTGCAGTTCCCGTGAAACAGTGAATTAAAACTGGTGGTAGACGACTTGTATATTGTCTCAGTACTTCTATTACGTCACTTTGGGCACTTCTCTCATGTATTATAATAGGTTTATTTAGTTGACATGCAAGTTCTACTTGCTTGTGAAACACAGAGCGTTGAGTGTCAGGATCAGAAAAATCCCTATTGTAATCTAAGCCACATTCTCCGATAGCAACACATTCAGGATTGCTAGCTATGCTTTCAAGTTCTTGTAGAGTTTCTGGATCTTCCCATGATTTTGCATCGTGAGGATGAACACCCGCAGTGGAGTAGAGGGTACCAGGATAAATTCTTGTTAAACGTAAAGCTTCTTTACTGGAACGAATACTTGCACCTGTGACCATAATTTTCTGTACCCCAGCATCCTTGGCTCTCTGTATCACGCTATCCAAGTCTCGACTATATTTTTTATTCGTTAGATTGGCACCAACGTCCACCAGAATATAATTTTCATAACACTGAGTCATAGTAGAAGATGAAGCCTTCTGCTCTTCGTTTGAACTGCTTGCATTTTCAGCCATTCCTTAGACCTTCGAAGTAAGAATATCTAAAAGGAAACAGTAGCCTCTATTGAACTATTTAAAATATTATTGTTTACTTGCATGTATAATACCTACATCAAAGAGATATATAAAATTTTAGAATTTTCATGATGAAATTAGAGGCAATGTCATTTCAAGGTTTAATATAACATCCAATGTACCAAAGATATATATATATATATATATATATATTGGATGATTAATAATAAAAACTTCTATATATATCAGATCATATAGAATAATTCAAGTCAAAAAGTCAAACATGTGCCTGTGTATTAATGACAAGCCGTTAAACTTGCACTTCAAAATTTAATTTCTAAATACAAAAGGAATAAGATTCAAACCTTATGGCAAATGACTGTACCCTTAACCTGTAACTCCCTGAACTAATCTATGTTAAGAACTGAACCAATATGATTTACCAAAAGCAAACTATTCAGAGTTAAATAAAAAGTTGTTGAGAAATATACTCACTTATCATTTGAAAATATACTGAAACCAAAGGTCAGAGATTAGAGACTGATAAAGTTGAGGTGGCAATGTGTTGCAAATGATTTAACCTTTAATTATGGCAACCGTGAGTCATATGAATTACCTCAACACTGGACTTATGCCTAGAATCATATTCCTACTCGTATAACAATTGCCGAATAACATAACAATCGAACACAGTGTAAAATTAGTATAAGTAACACTGAAATGTCATTTTCATTCAAACAAAGTTGTTATTGCATTTTTAACAGTCAAAATATGCATAACGGAATGCATCGTATTTGATGAGGGACATATTCTTATCAGTATGATAAGACTTAAACGGCTAATATTTCTGCTGCTTTGAACGTACAGTCTGATTAATATAATGTTATTCATCAATAATGTTCTGCAGGATATCTAATTCCATACAGATTCGGATAAGTAAAAATTAACAAGATACAAAAAGCATGTCTTACAAGGTACAGGTAAATTAGAAATATTCAAAAATATGTTCAATGAGATTTCACTTTTCGTTGTTCTTACGCTAAATGATTGTCAAATAAAATTATTACAAATTTAATTTAGTAATATTTTATATTGTGTCAGGTAAGCATGAAATATATACAATAAGAATATTTTAGTTGCGGCTCTTGTGACTCGGGCCATTACCGTTAGATGGCATTTGGTTTTTTTTTAGAGTTCTTGCTAGTTTGACTGGCGTCTTTATAAACAAAAAGGTAGAAAGTTCTTAGCGCGTGTACTGGTTGTGTGATCATTTAAGTATATAGATTTAGTTGCATTGTTTAATTTATATAAACAATTAGATATTGTTCTTTTATAAGAGAACCGGCGATCGTTAACGAAATGAGCTAGCTAGGAAATAAATCCGACTTTTAGAGTGGAGTAGATTTATTAAACCGTTTATAACTGCAGTATACTGTTGTAAGAATATGAAGGTAAGCTCTTACTGCTCTATTTTGTTTGAAATTATTTAAAATCTGATATCATTTATGATACATATGTTCTACTTTATACCGTATCCTATGCAAAAGGTTATGATTATATATTATTGTGAAATTTTGTTGTTTAGAAAAAAGCACACAAGACAAGACGTCAAATTCAGGCCGCAAAAGCACTGATTGCAAAAAAGAGAGTTGATGATGCAAACGCTCTTGTAGATCCACTTGCAACATTACAATCTTTTCATAGCTATGTGGCAAAGGACAACAGCAGGATAGAAATTGTATGTAAAAGGATTAAAGACATACCTCCTGAAATATTGTCATGGATCTTTGATTTGATGGAGCGTAATATGAAACAACTGTATAAACAATCGAGCTGGGGATGGGACTCAACGACAAAACAAAATGAAATGACAGAACCTGCAGCATGGTACTTAATAGCATCGTGTGAAGGAGAGCATATAGGATTTTCACACTTCAGATTCGATATGGATAATGGATTGGAAGTGTTATATTGGTATAATAAAATATTATTACGCCTGAACGTACATAATCATATGAACCAGATCCTTTATTAATTTCTTTGTGTGTATAGCTACGAGTTGCAACTTGAACCATCTGCCAGGCGTAAAGGACTCGGTCGTTTTATAATGCAGGCATTAGAGTCAATGGCTTTTCAAACTTTAATGCAGAAAGTTATGTTAACTGTGTTCAAGCACAATGCACTAGCCATACCATTCTTCCATGCTCTTGGGTAAAAATCACAATTATTTTTATAAGTTACAATCTATATAGCTATACAATCTTTTTCTTTCTTCGTCATCATTTGATTTGAGTATTATGATTGTACGCATGTGTTTTGTATCAGTATGATCTCTATATTATGTACATAGTTATTCTAAAACATTAAAAATGCTCACTATTAAAAAAATCGTAAATCACATTATTTCATTATCACGTGCTGATTTGATAACCATCATAAGTATCGTGACCCAATTTCAATTTTATCTTACATATATTTCCACCACTAAATTGGCGTACTGTTTGATATTGTTACAGATACAAATTGGATAACACCAGTCCACCAGTGGCGGAAAATCTGGGCTACGTTATCCTCAGCAAGCAAAATTTATGCCGAGGGCCGGTCGACTGAGAGACCATGTTCAGTATTTTTATAACTTCTACTGGGCCAATTCTATAAATTGTGTTTCAACGATGCTGATTTCAGTATAATTTAAAAATTCGAATGGTCGATATATTGCAGTTAGACCAGATTTTATAATTGATCTCTTCAATCTGTGTACAGCAAATCTGATGTGTCATAGCAATGCAACCTAAACTTAGTTTATGCAAATGACATGTTACTACGGATGTTAACTCTTTCGCTCCTAACGTCAGCTTTGACCGGCGTCCATGCGATGACTTGTAGATACTAATAACACTAGCTTTAGCAGGCATAACTCATTTTGGTAATAACTTCACTTCTAGCGTACTTCATAATCGATATTCAGTCGACGCTCCCGTAGGGCAGGGATTAAAAGAGGAGATGAAACAAATGATAATAGCATATAAGAACATGAAAGAGTGCCGCGCTAGAGAAATTTACAGAAAATACATAGAATATTCAAAAAATGAGAAAGAAAAAGCAGTAATAGGGAACAGCATTGAAACAGTGAGAGAAACGAGGAAATGAAATGATCCATGTTTTAGTGCATAAATTTATGAGAATATGAGATAGAAAAGCAAAAATAAGCAAAGGGTGAGGACATTCTGAATGATAATGAAGCAGATTGGTAAATTGAGACTAAAAAGGATAGGCGAAACGGAGAAACGGGCATAAAATCTATAGGAGAGAAATAATTTAGAACAAGGATAATAGAATAAGTGAAAGAATAACATAAGGTTAATAGAAAATTCCTTGTAATGCCGAAAGATGGAACAATAAAATTATTTATACACATCAATTGAAATTGTGGAATCATCTTAATCCTTAGCTGGTCCACGTGGGATACCAGAAATCCTAGTGAATTTTGAAAAGAATGAAATTGACCAAATACCATGCCCTACTAAATTGTTTCTACAATGTTCTCATCGAAAACGACAAGAAATTTCAAATTGCTTTCATGATAAATATTTTTCTCAGATTTTGGTCTTTAGATTTATATACTAACCAATCAAAAACAAATGATTAGCAGCAAAGTAGGAGCCAAAAATAGCGTGAAGTTTTCAAATACCCCACGTGGAGCTTCGTGAAACGCCCAGAGTAGCGAACCAGTTATGGTTAAGATTGCGTTTTATGAAACAAGATCGGCAATAATTGGTGTGGACATAAATTCACTATGGGAGATTTTAGAGATGGTCCAACATTATGAAATGTTAGTGGAGCTTCGCTAATCGTCCAGTCTTCCATATAATTAAGGAACTTAGTCAAGTCAATTTCTCCTGCATCGGAAACGTTGAATCGTGCCAAAATTGAGTTATCCCCCCAACAAATGTCAATCGCTTGGCGATGCAAAACCATGCCTAGACCTTTACCAGCACCTTCCGGTACAGGAAACACTCGGAGACTTGTTACACTCAGATCAACGGGCAGATCAAAGCGAAGCGGTGAGAATATACCATTGAGTTCAAACGGCAGAGTAGTAGTTGGGTGTACTGCTATTACTGGATGTAGTAATTCTTCGGATGCTAAATGCCCACTCAAAGATAACAATCCAGCAGGGTTGTCTGCTACAGGACTTGGCTTCTGGCAAGTGTCTCTCTTTTTCTCCAAAACCAACATGAACAGATGATTAGTCAACAAATTATCCGTGACGCCTTGTCCCAGTCCTCTGTTATCATCTTGAACAAGTTTTCGATCTTGCATGATCTGTTAAAGAACATATCATCATGATAAATAGCTCTAGATTGGTAACGAATGGACAACAATATAATGAAATTGTACGTGATAAAAGATTAATAATTTTCATGATATGCATACTAATATCATTGATATATAGTTATTATATATTATTTAATACATTTTAAACGCAATCTTACTTCAATTTGACCGGAAGCCATAGAAGCAGTACCCAAAGGCTGTGCTGTTGCTACAGTTAATCTGACTTGTTTATCTTCAATATATCCTGCAGCAGCTAAGGGATAGTAGTTCCCTTGTGTAGGCAACTTTGTAAATCTCTGACGCCTAATCATCTGAAATAGAATGGTAAGTTGGTGCATATACGTACAGTTTCGTAACAACTACATAATTATAATAAATCAGTAATTACGTTCAGTCCATTTAGATCCGTAAAAAATTGATCACCGGATGCAATGTTCGTATCAAGCCTCATTGCTAACTCATAGTTTTGCGTTTCAGTGATATCAACTTCATTAAGTATATGTAAACCGAGGCCATCGCTACCGGGCGAATTAAACAAAGTGCACGTATGACGTACGTGCAGCAGTTCAACGAAGACCCTCGATAAAATAGGGCCAGTCGTTAAATGAATTATTCGATCATCGTCTACAAAAGCTAAATCTGGCTCTGGCTTATTAGGTAGAAAGAGATAAGCACCACTCTTGTCCTGAGTAGAGCTTCTAGTCCCATACTTCACAAATTCCAAGTGAACAGGGAAAGTAGTGTCGCTGACACGTAAGGCCTTCAGTAATCCGGACTTGCCAAATGCTGCTGATAACTCAGGTCGTTGTGTGATAGAAAACTCCTGGGTCGAGGGTAATACTTGGATATGTTTGAACCCGGTTATGGAAGGTGATATCGCAGTGTTAAAAATTGTTACGTTAGCGAAGTGCACATCCCTGTATCGTGGAACATAAATATCATGATAACGAATGAAAAATAATAGACAAGGACAACACGTAAAATAGATAGACAATACTTACGGCGGTATAGAAGTGCCGTGAAGAGTATGAATTAAGTACGTGGTAAGACCAAAACCAGGTACACTGACTAGAAATGAGAGTTCGTATCTTGTTCCTGTTAATGCAGCAGGTCCAACCCATATAGGTGACACTTGACATTTAACTGGATGACCCATACGATCTGTTACTCTTACGTATGGAGTAGATACAATTAAGGTTTGGACCTTCGTTCTTTTTCTTGGTAACGAATTATACAATATAACTTTTCTTGATGTAGTTTCGTCCCCAAGCGTTAGGACATATTTATCTCCAACGCTGGTATGATGTGATCTTGAATGAGATTGTATTGTTAGAGAAAAATAATTGCACATAACTATAATAATAGTTAAGAGTGAAATATCAATTGAAAATATTTAGGTTTTGACAAACTGAAAAATTTGAGAAATATACAAGATTTATATTAAATACTAACTAGAGTAAAAGAGGTAGTTATCGAACCTAGTTTCATCTAATGAAAAGTAGATAGATTCCAGATTAACAGCAGACCCTTGTGGACTTTTTAATAAGTGGGATATTGATTGCTGGAGTACGTGAGCAGTATGATTCAAAGCTGTTATCATCTTTTGAGCATAATCTATTACTACGTTTTCTCGAGCTGTTCCCGTTATTCCATCATGGTGTTGAAATAGTGCATGCCATCTTCGAGCTTCTGTTATTCGAGATGCAAGACTTCCTTCTGCTAACTGATCATTTCCTTTAACCCACGTTATCGCTGACAATAATTCTGAGGCTCTCAAAGAACTTAGTAATACACGGTCCAATCTTTTGTGAAATGGTCTACAACAATAATGTTAGTAGTATATAATACGGTCTTTTAATAGAAAATGAAAATTTTTACTCATCTTTACGTAGGTATTCGGATTTACCTGGATGTGAAATATCCACTCCAATAGTGATCGTCTCTATCGGCGTACGTAAAGAAGTCCCCCGATAATGTTGGGAATTCATTAATATGTTTCTTCTCTTTTACTGCATCAAAATAATCACTAAGGGTTCCAAATTGAATTTGAACATTCATATGCTCATTATTATTCATGTAATCAAAGAGCTTTTGATAATTTCCATATTGAGCATCCCATTCGGTTACGTGCGCATAACGAAAATCATCTCCTAAAGGTGCCAACACGACATCAGTCTTAAAGAGTTGGGATTTTTTACGATATTGATCGAGTAATAATTCAGCGCGTTCCGCTACATTTGCTCGTGTTATACTACGTGGAGCTACCCTCCACGGGCAGGTGATACCAAAATTAGGAAGGCGATAAAAATCAAATTGACAGCAAACTTTAGGATCTGGTCCACATGTGTGCGGCACATCGTAACTGTAAAACGGCATCATGTGAGTAAATAGTTCTGTGGAACCATCATTGTCCCACAGCTGTCTCCAACGGAATTCAAGATTCTTATCCTTAGCAAGTTTCTTTTTAACAGAGTAATGTACTCTTTGTATTAATAAATTCTCTAATCCAGCACCTTTTAAGAGATGAGGCATTGTAGGGGATAATCCAAAGGGATCTATTGTCCATCCTGAATATGGAACATAATCTAAGTTTGCTTTAAGCCATTGATGGCCTTCTGTTAACTGCGTAAGTTGTGCTATCCAATGTGACACAGCCTCATCAGGCATTACCCAGCCACCAGTTACAATTTCCAGTTGACCATCATGGACTAATCGCTTGACTAAATCTCTAGTAGAACCAGACTGTTCTTCCCACCAGAGTTTGAAGAATGAAATTTCAGCCCAAATGAATTTTCGTCTCCTGTCCTCAGCCAATTTTGTGACCATATTATTTAGAATATTTCTTGTTTGAAATTCATAATACCTCTCAAAGGTATTGAGCCACCCTGGATCATTATGAGAATGGGGCACAACAAAAACTTTCAATTTTCTATTGGGATGCCACTCTTTATCATTGTATGTAATTTTCCATCCTTGTTTCCACATACCACCATCAGGGTTGTCAAATGGTAACTGCTTATACAAATCCAACATCTGAATATCAACATCAGGTATTTTTCCTATATTGAAATTACAAGTATGCTGCTTTTTCTCTCGGTTTGAGCTCATAGAATAAGATTTATTTAGCTGGTTTTTTACATAGGCCATTGGAACCAATTCACTCTTAATTTGTGCTTCTTGAAGAGCATTCATAGCTTTATGATGTTCATCTAAATCTTGCTCTAACTTAGACAGCCTGTTTTCAAAGTGTAGCCACTGATTCTAAAAAACGAATTTGAATACCAATCCAGATTGCCATACAATTTCATATTATTTCAATAATAAGGTTTCAACAACAATATCCTGTAGAGACTTACATCTTTGATAGAAATTCTAACATCATGGTCTGGAGGAAACAGTGTCAAATCCAGCATCAAATAAATTATAACACAGCAGGCGAGTATTATACCTGCTCCCAAAACCGCAAGTGTTTTTCTAGTCCGCATTTTAAGCTTATTTCGTACACATATAATGCAACATTCACATTGATATAAATTATTACGTTTCTATTTAAGGTGCAAACATTATTTCACGTCCCGAGTCCATTGAAGCAATTTAAAGAAAAACTATCTATTGAACTCTAACCCTCGATAAGAATATTTGAGCAAACATAATGAAGATCGCCCAATCAGTTCACGTTAAATAGACTCTGTAATATACGATACTATGAGACATCGATGGTTTTAACATAACCGAATTAATTACTTCTTCACGACGAAATGAATGATTATTAAAAAATGTTTACACTCTGACAGTTGTCACTTTTTGGCAATCAACACTACTCCACGACGTACGGCAGTCAAATGAAGCCTTTCCTGTTCCTTATGGCTGCGGTCAAGTGAAGCCCAATGAAGCCTTTGTAGCCGCGCGCAGCTTTTCCTTGCCAACTGTTACAACTATCTGTGATTACGCGTACACGAGAGACTTAAATTGATTTAATTAATTCTGATTTAAAGAGATTGACCATTTCCAAATATTTCTTATAAGTAGAAATGTCTATGATTTGTGTATTCCTTTAAATCAGTATTAACTAAGCAGTTAAAACCGCCGTGTAACGTCGTATTTTATGAATACGTGGACAACCGATATTGTAATGATTACAATAATTGCGCAGCTCGTGAGATTACAGGAATGCAGTTTTTACAATTGGCATAATATATTTTCATAAGCTAATGCAAGAGAAAAAATGCTATAACTATAATCAGAAATAATTCACCTTACCGTGCTGCTGAAAATAATATAATACGATATATTCACTTTTTGTTGAAAATAAATAAAACCGATGAAACATTGTTAGTCGAGAGGAATCAGATTTGTGCATAGAGATTTCTTATAAAATCTTACAAATATTTACTACTAAGAATGAATGAAATTCCTATTAATTTCAAATAAAAACATATTGCTTATGGGATAATCATCAAAAAAGCCAATATTGGACGCGATAACCTATTACTCCGAATCATTTTCAATCGAAATGTATATGCCTCTAATTGCCCCGATTGAATCCGATTCTAATTTAATCGGATATCTATTGGTTTCTATTGCTTTTAAACGGATTATTTAAGCTGAGATAATATATGTATATGATTGTCAAAAGCAATATTATGATCGCCGTGAATATAATTGTAATATAAATATATTTTCAGTTGGATCTTAATAATTAGTACCATTTACATTTCTGTATTCATAAGCAAATCATTATCACTATCTGCTTGCACTACATTTACCTGTTTTGACAGATGCGAACCATCGATTAGATAAGGGTTTCTCTTTAAATATTTGGATTACATTGTTATTAGCTGCTATAAGTGCAAAGAAGACGAAGTAATTCGTATTTACATGGATAAGAGAGAGATATATGAATTAGTTTAAATGTACGAATTTATACCTTTTTTAAAATTCATTATAATATATGATTTACGCATTGATAATGGTTCTACGATAAGATCATTTTAACGTTTTTAAAATAATTTGAAGGCAGAATTTTGAAATACTTCTAATATCGACTGCAGTAGATAGAGCATCATCAATGGAGTACACAACTGACGTCTAGTGGCCATGTGTTCATGTTCCTCCAATCAAAATAGAGATATAATGTGCCGGCGGCTACATGAGAATGCATGGCTGAGTGACAGCTGATCCATAAACCTGTGCACTTTTGACATTAGTAAGAAAAGTGATACTGCTACGTCGATCGGAGCACGATAAGTTTGCATGCCAGATTACTTTGTATAATTCGTATGAATGTGTGCCCTGAAAAGTGACAGTTATCGCAACACAAGTATATTTTAATCCCAATATCTGGTAATCTATTTATCATGCCCGGAGAGCCACCCGCAACGTCTGCAAGCAAGTCTAGTGGAAAAGCAAAGAGGATCTCTATACCACGAGTACAAAGCAGTACGGATACGGAATTGCAGTCTCAACAAAGTCAAAGTGGATCTACACCCCTGCAACCAAACGCTCTTTACTATGTAAGCTTTCGCTCGGATATGGACGACAGTTCTGTTCCACCGGTATTACGCTCCAGGCTACACGATCTTTTCCAACAGATCGAGAAGGAATTTGCAATGCTCTGTGCAGAAAATATGGGATGTAAGTAGCAATGTCGAGATAGATCGCTCATGACAGTTCTGTACCTTATATTTTTGATTACGTTACAGTACAGGAAAAGATTGATATGCTCAATGAAAGACTCGAGAGGGAATGTTATGGTTCTGGGGAACGTGGTTTGCCTCCTGGAGAATTTACAGATTATCCAGACACAAAGAATCTTTCTAAGCAGAAGTGTAAGAAATTCCTTGCATCACGTAACTTGAGTTTATCGATATTCATTTAATTGTTATATATTTTTTTATTTAGCAATGGGAGAAAGTTCCGCACAAAAAATTAAAACTTCTCATAAACTGAAAGCACAAACTAGTAAAATAGTGTCTAGTTTCAAAAATCCCACAATGTCGTGTAGTATGCAAAGGGAATATGCTGGTCATAGGGATGGAGTATGGGAGGTGTCTGTGGGTAGATCAGGTCAACCGATAATAGCAACAGCATCTGCAGATCATACAGCACGAGTTTGGGGAATGGATAGTGGCCGATGTTTATTACAATACATAGGGCACAATGGTTCAGTCAATTCTGTACGATTTCATCCTACTAGAGATTTAGCTCTTACAGCCAGCGGAGACTGTTCTGCTCATGTATGGCAAGCAGCAGTAAATTGGGATGTGCCAAAGAGACAATCTTCTGCCGAAGATATCTCCACAGTCAATCCAGACAGAACAACAAATAGTTTGATCGGCATTAATGAGGAACAGGAGGAACCACCGACTCTAAGAACTCCAGTACGAGAACTCCTAGGGCATACAGGTGTTGTCATGGCAGCAGATTGGCTTCCAGGAGCTGAACAGATAGTTACAGTATCTTGGGATAGAACCGCAAACTTATATGATGCTGAAACTGGGGAGATTATCCATACGTTATGTGGTCACGATCAGGAATTGACGCATGTATCAACTCACCATACTCAACGTCTCTGCGTTACATCTAGTAGAGACAGTACTTTCCGCCTGTGGGACTTTAGGGAACCAATTCACTCTGTATCCGTATTCCAGGGGCATACCGAGTACGAATATGCAGTGATTTATTTATTTATATCCATACAACTGACAGTATGCGAAACTAACTTTGTTTATATATATTTCTACACAGGATAGTAACTTCAGCCGTTTTTACAAGAGAGGATAAAATAGTATCAGGCTCTGATGACCGAAGTGTAAAGGTATGGGAATTACGCAATATTCGCAGCCCTTTGGCAACAATTCGCGGAGATAGTGGAGCAAACAGATTGTCTGTATCGAGTAGCGGCATAGTAGCTATTCCACACGACAATAGACAAATACGACTCTTTGATTTGAGTGGTCAAAGGTTGGCAAGGCTTCCTAGAACAAGTAGACAGGTATGTAACTGTTATTCGTAATCTTTATTATAATTAAACTTCATAAAACTAGTTACATCATAAGAGGGAACGTATTGCAGGGACATCGTAGAATGGTATGCTCGGTAGCCTGGGCAGAAGATGGTGGAGTTTGCAATCTATTTTCTTGCGGATTTGATAGACTCGTATTGGGTTGGAGTATCCTTCCGGTTAAGGATGCCTAGTAAATTGAATCCTGTGCAGTTATGCACTTTGCGCTTGCATAAACGTGACATTGGAAATCGTTGGCGGAAACTGCATGATGTTATTAGAGATATAATTATGAGCCAAGAGTCCACCAGCCAATCCTAGCAACGATCCGCCTCTTCCACTCTCACAGACAACTGGAAATATATAGTTCAAGTGAATGGTTCTATTTTCAAAGAATATCTAGCAACAATTAGCGAGGAATTCAGAATCAATGAAAATGGTAAGATTGATAGGATATACCTCAAGTGTCTCACGAATTGTCGATGTATGTGCATATTCATAAACGCATTATAAGATGGATATAAAACAAAACTGTGTATTGAATATTCAATGAATATATATGTTACGAGGAGAAGTTTCTAGTGAGAGTAAACCAAATATAAATGATATACAAAATGTATGACTTTTATTTTATATTTCTTACCTGAATATGCCGTTAGAAGACAGAGTACTGTATATCCGTGAATAAGTGCGTAATGAGGGTCTGGTTCCACGTGTCTCCAGATTATGCCTAATAATCCTAAAAGCTTAGCGCACCCGCCAACCGTTAAAGCACGACTAAGATCACATGCTTTATATCTAGCAGGTCTGTTACCAAAAATGAGCCATCTAATTTCTGTTATAGCTATTACAGTACCGACAAAGGCTGCTATAGAGATTGTTGTTAGAGCGAGTAAAACATAAAAATTTCTCTCGCCCTCAAAAACGTCACTACTGTCACTGTTCACTTCTGGGACATTCGATACAGCTAAGTTTGAGATAAGCGTCGTCCAAACTTTAAAGGATTCACTTAAAAGTAAGACGACCATTAATTTCCAATAGGACTTGAAATTGCTGTTGTACAAAAGATGGCGATATGCTGGCTTCTCCAATAGTACAAGATCAACTAGTACTATGACTGGATCATATTCGATGTACTTGTCTGCTATACTTCCACACTTGTCCTGAAATTCAGAAAGTTATAGCGGTTTCATATGGTATTTGAAGGAACTGCAAATTCTGTTTCTTACACATTTCAAAACTTTGAGGACACTGGGACTGTATCGCCTGTACAATTCCTTAACTTCTGCACCACAATTTATGCAGGTGTTCATAACGGTACCGAGACGAGTATTCTTTAATAATTTTTAATACCTTTTTCTGTTTCCGGACCCGGTGAAATTGTCTGGTATACTGCAATTTTATAGGTTAAATGAAGACGCTGAGATGTATTCATTTTAGAGGCATCAATATGTATTGAATAACCTTGAATACCCTGAATGATCTATGTTACATACATATATATATATATGAATGTTATACGTTATTCTAGGTATGGAATTTATTACCTACAAATAACGGTACAAAACATTAAGGAGTCCTTGTCAAATGAGTAGCTACAGCGAGGACAATGATAAAGAGATGAAGGGAAAGTATAACTGTGTGTGGTAGCAATAGTGGGGTGTAATGAAAACCTGCTCCAACGCTACCGCCTAAGGTTAACCGAAAACATTATACGTGTTCACTTCATTGAGGACAGTTCTTATGATGGCTTCGAAACTATTTCTGACGTTACCAACTGGCCAACATTTACCGGCTTTGGGTTTTGGGACATGGCAAGTAAGTAAAATCTAATTTAAAAACAATTGTCTATAGAAATTATTGTCAAATATTTCCGAATATATACTCGAATAGAGAGGCTCCAATTACTTGTATTTACACTGGAGTCGAACGAGAGATGGAATCATTGCATGTATATATAAAGTTTAGTAATCTGTAGACATACACATACGTATTTCATCTCTAAACTTGATACCAGTGAAAAAATAGCCAATGATATAGTCGGGCAACGACATGAGTTCCACTTTCGAGAGGCCATCTCCTTACGAATCTAAACGTAAATAAGTCCTCTCACAGTGGAACTGATGTTGCGGGGTTCGACTATATAGTACTTCGTTTGTATTACCTACACTTTATGAAAAGTGTAGATAATATAGATAACGTGAACAAACCTAGTATTCGTATATTTAAAGTTTTTTTTAGATGTATCACGTATAATTGAAATGTATGATATACAAAGAGAATTTCCATTTTCTGCAAATTTTATAGGCAACTGATGCAGAATTAGAAACTGCGCTCGATGCAGCCTTGGAAGCAGGATATAGACACATAGATGCCGCTTCTGCCTATGAAAATGAACCAATTATTGGTAAGGTACTAAAAAAATGGTTGGATGCTGGCAAGGTCAAGCGTGAGGAACTTTTTATTGTTTCTAAAGTAAGCAAAATCATTCGATTCAGCACAAAATCAAATTAGAAATATTTATAAATAGAAACTGTAATATGATAACTAATTGAATGTTAATTAACTGAAGCTTCCAGTTGTCGGTAATCGTCCAAGTGGGGTGGAAAAATGGCTCAAGAAATCTTTGAAGGATTTGCAGCTAGATTATTTAGACTTGTATTTAGTGCACGCTCCATTTACTTTAGAAGAAGTTGGTACAGAATTACATCCTGTTAATGAAAAGGGGGAAATCAGAATTGATACTAGTACTGATCATATAAAGGTGTGGGCAGAAATGGAAAAACAAGTTGCCGACAAGAGAACCAAGGCAATAGGACTCTCAAATTTTAATATACAGCAAATAAATAAAATTCTTGCTGCAGCTAAATTACCTGTCTCGAATCTACAAATTGAATTGCATGTCTATTTTCAACAAAAGGAATTGGTGAGTCCTTAGCATGAAGATACTGCAAGCAATGTTATATATAAAGGTAATATCCAACTTTTTGTAACAGGTGGAATTTTGCAAGAGTAAAGGCATTACTGTAACAGCATATTCACCCCTGGGCTCACGTGGATTAGTTAAATTATTAGGAAAGACAGATACAATGCCTGACTTATTAAAAAATCCAACAGTGGTGAAAATAGCTCAAAAGATTGGGAAAAGTCCAGGCCAGGTGCTTTTGAGATATATAATCCAAAAAGGAATAGCTGCTATACCGAAAAGCACAAATCCCCAAAGGATTAAAGAGA
Organism: Cephus cinctus; assembly: GCF_000341935.2. Lineage (NCBI taxonomy): Eukaryota > Metazoa > Arthropoda > Insecta > Hymenoptera > Cephidae > Cephus > Cephus cinctus. Next base: position 648,350 of record NW_014332762.1, read on the forward strand.
ACATTGATTTATTCGACTGGGAATTACAATCAAGTGATATGGATGATTTAAATGCTCTTGACAAAGGGTCATCTGCCAGAATCTGTGATTTTAGTTTCTTTAAAGGCATTCGAAATCATCCTGAATTTCCTTTCTAAGCATATACTACACAACAGTGTTATACTATTGATATATTAACATTTTTCATTGTTGATATTTAGAATATACTAGCAATCTTATATTAATCTCTTATTGGAGTAAATTACGGTGTTAGCAAAATATGAAATAAAATAATATACAACATTAGATATTAAGTTGTACTGTTCGAACTGCTTCATTACTAAAATATATTGATTTTAGTAAACTTTATTACATAACCTCAACCGACATAATATTCCAAGATATTAGCATAACTACTGAAATACGAAAGTAAATATAATTCTACAATTGTATATAGACAAAAACAGTAACTGTCAATACCTTATAAAACACTATATCTTTCAAAGGGCTCCTAATATAAAAAAAGATAACTGTCAAACAAATACCGTCAGGTGGACCAGAAAATACCGTCTTTCACAGACAAACATCAAAATTAAGGGATAGCCCTGAGAATATACTGATAAAATTAACAAATTCTACTTGCATCAAAAACTCCAATACATCCCACTTCAGTAACAATCAATATGTCCCAACATAGGCGTCACCGAATGAGATCGTCATCAAACAAGATCATCAGGAAATAAACCTCTATTATCCATGAAGAACCAGTCGAATATTCGCCAGCAAGCGGATGATCTCATGGAGGATAAAGTTTTGGACGTCATTATAATGATCTACGCATAACTTTAGGATATATCCCGTAATTGAACCACGGTTACGGTTATTAAATTTTAGTCAATAATGTCCACTGGCTTACGTGTTACCGGCTGAGATCAATCGATGCAATTAGTTGAAATATAATAACCGCAACTGTGGTCCAATTAGTAAAAATTCCCCTAAAATTAATGATGAGATTTGGGTTTCTTTTTGAAAGATATTTTTAAACCTATGTCATTGCGACTCCTATAATTTAAAAATCTTAAAGATGACTGAGCCTGCAACTTTATAATATTAAAAAGCTCATTGGTAACGTCACCAGTTGTCCTACAAATGATTAGTCTAATGATTCAATGCAGATGTATGTTCATAAAATAATTGCAAAAGAATTTTAATTAATGCATAGTGGCGGATGTTTTCGATTATAGTCATTGCTATAATAAGTTACTTATTGTTATAGTTCGTTGCTTATAACATGTTAATTAAAATTAACAAAAAATGAGTCGTACTGTCATGAGTCATAGTAATCTAGAGTGCGCTATTCTTATTCATTATATCACATTCGATAAGTATTAAGGATATGTATATACTCGATATAGCCAAAGGTCGTGAACTGCAAGCTTTATTTATTATCAATACCAATAATGATAGTGTGAGTTATGGAAAAATTCTAAAACGCGTATATGAGTAATATACAAAATGCGTACATTTTATACAATATTTAGTAATATAGCTATTCTTAATATTATAAAATATCACTGCATCTTTTCTGCCAGCAAGTTTAATTCTTAACATGTGTTTCTCGGCAAAGGAATGCATCTTAACGTGGCCTAACAGTAACAGTAATCTTCTTAACCACATAACACAGATTGTATATATTTATACTAAGTATGCAAATGAATATGTAGAAAACTAAATAATAAAAATATCCTAATCAAAAATATTATTTGTTAATTTGTTTAAAGATCTCAGGAATGCTAACAAAGCATGTGTGCCAATTATTATATGCGTATCTGCCACATTGTCAAAAAATCCCTAAAAATCTTTTCTCAGTGCCTTGAAATCCATTTAAAAAATGATACAGCAGTGTCATTAGGCTCTGAGTCATACAACTGGTAATTGCTTGCAAATACTAGCGGGGATTCATATGGTGACGCTTCACGTGTACGCATGCGTAACCCGCTCACAACTGGCATCACAAAAGATCATCACGCCTCGCCAACAAACCCGCAGTTTGAGTCTGAATCTCGTGGAGTTCGAATCTCTTTCATCAGCGAAGAAGTCTACTACACAACTGAACAACATGGCTATCTGTGAGTAACAATTATCCGGAACAGAATAACCCTGGTTATAATTTCTATAGAGAAGTGCAAAGATATGTTGTTAATTATAAATTCAAATTTTAAATTTTTTACTTTCAAGAACAAACCATTAATGAGTGACTCAAGAGCGTTAAATGAAAATGGAAATTTTAACGGTCAAATTCAAATTTCGACTTCGATGTTCCCGCCATTAAATCAAAAATTATTTGCAAGAATTCCGCTGCAAAGTTAACTGTCAATTTCACAGTTTTTACTTTTTATTTAGTAATTCTGCAAACTATAATTACAAGAAAGCTGTAAGTAGATGACAATCCAGAATTGTTACATGTTGCATAACAGAAAGATATTAATATTCACGATTTGTTTAAAACAATACGTAGTATTTATCTTCTTTTCTACATATAATGAAGTTTAAACGTTCCTCAGAAGTATAACTGAAAATAGGATTTTGTGTGTTTTGAAGTATTCTACTCATAATTCTGTCATTCACTTTGCACCCAATACAAGAATAGCCAAGGGCGAAAAACAATAATAGATACTAGAATACCGAATAGAAGCCTTTCAATTTTTTATATTCAATATCATGATCCAACTTAGATTTTTATTAAAGAAATATTACTACAATCGTTCTGTCTCATCTTAGATTTTATATAGAAAAATAACTTGAAATACGGTAGTGGATGGCGCAACACTAGCATCTAAATATAGTCGGGGTGTGGTTGCCGGTTTGACAAGCCGGCCGGCATTTCATATAGTAAGCCGGTAATACATTGGATAATCTATTCATAACGTATCTTCGCAACTGCAAAATAACGAACAGCATAACATACAGACATTTGAGAATCCATTAACGGTAAAAAAAATATTAAGCAACTTTGACATTCCGTATAATAGATCCATATGATTGGTAAATTGCATATGATAACACGGTCTCAAATGGAATGACTTACGCCTACATTATGAGACAAGCTAGTTAAATCCATACTACCTCGATCAAGATCGCCTACTTCTTCTTAAGCGTCATTCAAAATGGCGGTGATCCAGCTTAGAACATTACAGTAGATCTATTTTTAGTAAAGCTTCTCAGAAACAACAATTATGGTATGCTATGCAGCCGAATACATTGCGTTCAAGGATCTTTCGACCCTCTACAAAATACATGAAAACCCACCGTAAAAGCTATCACGAACACAGACAAAAAACAGGTTCTGCAAAGTTTCACAGAATGTTGAGTATCAATAAACCAATATAACATTGATGAAACTCAGATGTATTTGCATAGTGGTGGTACATAACTGCGTAAATCGATTTTAGTAAATTACTTCGTCAAATAAAGTATTAAAGAAAAGCCTGCATAATCGTTTACACTAGTCAGAAAAGCTATTTGATTAGATATTTATTACTGTTATGATAGCGTTGACAAATAAGTTGAAAGTTTTTCAATTGACAAGCGCAGTTTGACGTAACACAAAACGAAGCCTAAACATTGGCTTTAGCAGAAATTTTTTTCAAGGAACCAACGGTTTAGCTATTTATCGAGTCTGTGTCGTTCCCTGCGGAAAGCCGGTTCTACCAAACATTATGCAGTGTACGTATACAAAATATATGGCACAGCTCGTATATTCACTTTAATTGAAAATATCGCAAAGTAAACTGTGCTATGAATCACAAACAGGTTCTATACGTCCCAATGAAAATGTCGAATTGTGTGTTAGACGTACATACATACATAGAAGGTATCTCCTTTTGCCCAATGTAAAGCTGGCGTAGCGAGTCAGGATCACGTCATCCAACGTTACGATTCGCTGCTCTTGTGTAATACGCGTTCCAAGCTGCTTCGTTATGCTTCTTACTTTGAGGATGATCGCCACATACAAACTTTTCGTTTCCTCAGTGCCTTCGTTCTCCTGGACGAGTGGAGAATTTCGAGAGAAATAATTCACACCGAGTGGTCTCCAACAATGAGCCAATTGTAACCTTGTGTTTAAGAGAGCGTATCTCCTCTTTTCTTTATAATAAAATTTGACTACCAGCACTAACAGCTTTTCCAGGTCGTTATTCAATCGAATGACAATACGTTTCTTTGTCGTTTCTGTAGCAACAGAAGTTTTCTTGATAATCCAAAGATTTGTCGACGGTATATTTACGATCGTGACACCATTGCAGACACTCCTTTAGCATTTGTCTTTACACTCGACGCAGAATTCCATGACGTTCGCTAAAGACCACCGTTGCTATGCGGGTTCAGTGACAGTACGGACAAATAAAAAGGTAGGTTTCTAATAGTACTGCGCAGTCCTGACACGTTAATTCCGTTACTCCAGTGCAGCTAATTGTAAACAAGAATGCACATCGCAATACTATAAATATTATGCACCATTGTACTCGCTCTGTCGTCCTGCCACTGCTGCCAGCATTTTTCTAACAAGACTTGAGTGTCTTATTCGAGTTAATGACTATAAATAGACTAGTAATTTGTAGGTTAGAAGTATTCAGCGGTTAGGGAATAGTCACTAAAGACTTGCAGTGTGTTACCATATTCGAAATAGGCATTCGCAATGTTCCGTTGTTAAAGAATGTAGCAGAATGAGTGTTGTACAATGAGAATTGGCTGAATAACACTAATTTTCATGTAATGTTAATTGCAAACATTACAGCGCTCTACATTATAAGAGCTAATTATTTTGAAGAATTGGATCAATATAATTTCTAGGTCTTTGTAATGCGTTCAATGAAATAGAAAAACTGTTAGTGTTTCGCTACTTTATATGTTACGTCTTCCGAGATCAATAGTTCAGATGAACATATACGTTGACTATCTTTCTGCGTGGTTCGGGAGATTTTGCGTGGAAGAAAAAAAACATCCGATATCGTCATCGAAACCAAATCGAATATGACATCATATTGATGACGTTTCTCGCGAGAAGGTCGTCATTGGTGATTTAATTGAACCGTTCACTGTTGACTAATCAACCTTCTATCGTGCGAGTCTTGTGTATGAGTGCATAACGAGACGCTTCGAATATTTTAAATATTGATTACCAAGTAGTGATATGATGTCACCTATGACTTTGGCCTCTATGACATAGATAACTATTTATATATCTGGAGATTCTTAAGCAATTCGTGGATTCGGTCAGTTTGCGAACGAGGCTTAAGGGTATTGCACGTGATCAGAAAATAATCTTTAACACGTCAGGGTTTCGTGTATATATATAGTATATATACAATATATACACACATACACACATTTGTATTTTTTTTTGGTAATCCAGTTTTAAGATTCGTGCCGGTCGCCGAAGTGTATTTATATATATATTTATATAAAAAATAAATAATATACAGTGAATTGTATCCAGAATTGAGAAACTGAGACTAAATAATTTAAACATTACGTGAAAGAGACTTTATATCAATTTTAAAATGATTGTGTTGGTGAAGGATATTTTACCAAAAAATTTCTTCGTCAAAACTGCTATACTGGTACTTGTGTACTCAATAACTGATCTACGATATCAATTAAGAACATTGCTCTATCGTGACGGTACATACATATATACATATATATACCAATGATCAATATGATTTACCTATGATGAAATTCTTCTGTCTCTCTCGTTACCGCGCGACAGTAATCTAATCTTCCGGTTGGTTACTTCCGCAAATTAAGATAAACTAAGAAAATCCTTCAGGCAACCATAATTTCGGTACTTTGTTTAAAGGAAGATCTGGCGCGTTGAGCTCTCGCTACTTGTTTGCCGTGTGACAAGGAATGCGCGCCGGGTAAGAATTTTGTAGACTTATCGGGAATGTTGCTGGCACTGCATTGCTACGTGAGAGTAATGCTGAAACAGAATAGTCCTTGAGAATGTCAATAATCATGAATTGAATTTATTAATCGTTAAGAAACTCATTGCTGTAAATTTCGTCTGAGCAATTTATATTGAGATTCAAGGTGATCATGACCTGTATCATTATCTCTGGTAGACCATGTAATGTATTATATGATTTTGAAATGTTGCCGAGAGGTTAGAATTCGAAAAATAAACATCTTATACGTTCTCTTCGATGACTTTGAGACTGATGTCGATCTTACGGATCGGTTTACATATGCAAATCTTATGCAAGGATTTGTTTACGTCTGAAACGATGGGTGTGTTTGCAATTCAGCAATAGCAGCAAATGGTTTGTGTATAACCTACAAGAACATTAATGTTTCAAGCGTCTAGTTGCGTTAATAATGTCTTCCGTTATGTTCATTGATTTTTGAAGCAAGAAAAATTGTTTAGGACTCTTACGTAACAGTCGACAGATTTTCATACGACGATGTGAAGTTTGGTTCTTCGAATTGGAATTTTTTCCGGTTCTTAATTAACACTGTCTTATTAAGTCGTAGATCGAGTACGAAAGACGTTAAGTAGTTTTACTATTTCCCAGTGATACTGCAATTATGTTTCACGATTGTCATTTTGCATTTTAATAGTGTAAAGGGTACTATTGATCCTTGGGATGCCTCCATTGTCCTACTTTCCTGATTACATTCATCCGTAGGAAATATATTATCGGAACCAGACATCGTAGCGCTGTGTACTCGCCAAATGACATAAAATATTGAGAGTCTGTCTCTCAGTAAAAATTTGTTCTTAGAACATTTAATTGAATTGAAAAAATCTTTGCACTGCTCTAATGCTCGGTGAATTCATCTAGGGTAAATGCTGAAAACTTCTTTACCGATTGAGTAATTGGTTTCATTTTGTTTCGACTTTTTAGCACTTTCTACGGAAGATAAATTGGAGTATCAGTTCTATCCCGTCACTAGTGGACAAATTCAATTTCGTGTGAAGACAGCTAATGATGCTCACGTTGCTCTTACTACTGGTCCAACTGAGGGAGATCCTATGTATGAGGTATTTATGATTTTATATTAATTATCCAGATTGTGACTTAAAAACCAAAAGGTTGGTATTACCTATAATTAAAATTTTATCAGGTCTTCATTGGCGGTTGGGGTAACAGCAAATCTGTAATACGTAAGAATAGATCCAAACCGGAAGTTGCTGAAGTTGAAACACCTGGTATATTAACTGCCGATGAATTCCGTGGTTTTTGGATCAGGTATGTATCTATGATAATTTGATTTATTGTAAAATTATAAGTAAACGTAATTTTGACATTAGGTAATTATTAATTGATTATTAAAGATGGGACGGTGGTAACATCACCGTGGGTAAGGAAGGCGAGGGCAGTCCGTTTTTGAGTTATCAAGATCCGGAACCATTTGGAATTGGTTACTTTGGTGTTTGCACCGGTTGGGGCGCTACTGGCGAGTGGCTCATTGAAGGTTAGTACCATATATGTATTATTATAGCTTAAAGTTTTGTACAGGGGTGGACATTGTTTGCAAATAATAATTTTGAGTATATGCTATACATAATTGCTAGAAGAATATACATTTGGTGCGATGAGACTATTACATTAGAATCGCATATCCAGGTATAAGGAATGTTATAAAATACGCTTACAATATAGTTTATAGTATTTTTAGCTTTCAATATAATTTTTATGACAAATTTTGACATTTCTCGGCACCGTTAACTCGTGATCGCTACAGCCAGGTGTATAGGCGGTTACGGTGAACGTATGTAAAATATAAAACAGTTTTTGGCACCTTTGAACGTTTCGCTTTTAACCTGCAGAATGTATAGTTTTCATATCCGTGCACGTTAAAACCCAACACTCGATTAGAGATACCAAATACAAACTAAACAAAATATGAAAAATTGACAAATCAGAGACTTTGATTATTAATTGATATATCACTTTAATACTGCATTATCATAGTTGTACCTTGACCATAATTGAAGGTCGTAAAACATTGAGAACCCCCGACGAGCTGTCCTACAAATTTCATCCTGTAAGAAGTGGAGCAGTGTCAATTGAAGTGAAGGCCAAGAGCAATGCTCATATCGCCCTGACAAACGCCAAAGGCGAGACAAGTCCAATGTATGAAATTATGATCGGCGGATGGGAAAATTCAGCGTCTGTCATCAGATACAATCGCACGCAGCCCGACAAGGTTCACGAGTATTTTATTTTTTTATTTCAAAAGAGAGATATATAGTCTATCGATATTTTACAATAGGATTATTTTGGATCAGGTGCGCGTAGATACAAAGGGCATTCTGAATTCCAATGAATACAAGAAATTCTCTATCTCTTGGCTCGATGGCCATATTGTGGTCAAAACCGGAAATCAGAGTGGTCCAGTGCTTCTGGACTGGCACGATCCCAATCCTATAGGCGTGAGCTATATCGGTGTACGTACTGGTTGGGGTTCTACGGGCAATTGGAATCTTCGATTCGAACCTCATGCAGCTCATGGTGGCTCAGGAGCAGCAACTCCCAGTAAACGTAATTTTCTAGGATTTCTGTAATCCGATCTGATAATCAGCTTTGCTTCGTGTGAATCATTACAGTATTATCAATGTTATTGAAAATATTTAATTATCTATTGCGATCTTAAATTATATATTTTTTCATGTTGTTTACGGGATGGAAAATATTTAACAGAATCATTCGCGAGCTTTCTACAATATAGAAATTATATAGGTTTCATATTTTGTATTAACTTTGGTGTTTGACAGGGCTTGCGGCCTATACTACATCTACATTTAGTTTCTCACTCTGCGTTGTCTATTAAATTGCTACTTCAATGAGGAATGTATCACGTATTGACTTGCTGCATGTGTCAGTGAATTGTGTTAGATGATATTCTTGTATTATAAGCGTGCACGTGCTGATTAACTTTCTTTATGTTAGTAATCTTTATAAGAATGTTCAAAGCGTATAGAGTGTAAGATAAAAATACCTACTTGCATGAATTAGGCAGAATAAACACATCATGAACCGTGACTCGCTAATAAAACTAATAATAATTAGGAAGGTCTGCTTCATGTGGCAGAAATCATTAAGATATTTCTCTTGTCTTAGTTCCAAGATTATTAAAACTCCAACCCTCGCATGGTGGCCTAAAGGATTCTAGATCTTTCATTTTTCATGTCAATACTAGTATAATTTTTGTGGATATTCTTTATATATTGATTGGCAATGAATTTGATCGATAAAAAAATTAATTCTCCCACATATGTTTAAACAAGAATAATTTCCAATCCAAAATAACATATTTAAATTTGTCATCAATGAATTGCATTAACAAAATGGGGTCCTTTATAAAAGCTGACCTGTCTATTGAAGTGTTATATGCTGTTCTACTCACTGCACTCTGAACGAATCTTTTGAATTGTGTGTAAATGTAAATATAAAAACAAATCATATTTTTCACCTCTCTTAACAGATCCACAAAGACCTTCCGCGCCATCAGCTCCGGCAGCATTCCAAGCGGGAACTGCATGCTGGGTAGACGCTTCCGGCGGTATGGTACCTCCTGGTGCAATTGTAGGAGGACAGGACGACGAGCCGTTGTACGTTGGTCGTGCCTATCACGAGGGTGCTCTTATACCTGGCAAGGTCAAGCCAGGTCATGCTGTATGTTACATACCATGGGGCGGTGCCGAGCATGGAAAATCTGACTACCAAGTAAGAAGACTTGTTTATAATATTAAAATCGAAATTGTTAGATAAAATATTTAGAACTACGGTTAAATACTAAATATGTTGTTCTTGATTCTGTACAGGTTCTCTGTGGAGGAAACGTAGCGTGGATACCAACCTCTGGAGGAAATGTTCCACCAAATGCTATTCCTGGTGGCGAAACCGAAGACGGTGAACCTCTCTTCATTGGACATGTTACGCACGAGGATGGCGTTGTTACCGTTGGAAAGGTACAACCGTCCCACAAGGTGCTCTACGTTCCATATGGTGGTGGTGAAGTCGGATTCGACGAGTATGAAATTCTGGTTTCCCATTAAAAGCGATATGAAAGCATTCTGAACCTTGTCGCTGAAACATTGCCGATTACCACCGATGAATTTTGGAATTCAGGAAGATTCAAACAACGTTTTTAAATAGATTGTGGATTTTGATCTGTCGCATATTGTACAACGAGAAAAGAACCGCAAGTGTCTTACGCAATCGCGGACGTATTATTTATTTAGAAAACTATATATATATGTATGTATGTACTTGTTATTAAATATCACAAAGATATTCTACATGAAACATAATATACGTACGATATCGAAGACGTACAGTGAAATTCTATTCCAGCGTTCATCGATTGCGAATCGTCTTTGCAACAATAGCAGCTTTCGCATATATATATATATAAATATATATGTGTAGATATATATCCCTGAGGAAACAATAGCGCCGTAGAGATGGCGATTGCCATGCAATTATATTGCTCGGTTAATGTTGTTAATCACCTACAAACCCACCATGCACAAGAAGAAATGTTATTTAATTATATTATGCGGCGACATGTAAACATATATTTTACCTTGATATACGCGTAGCTTTTAACGCACAAGAAGTATTGCTTTGTCAAAAATATTTTGCAATTGTATACTATAACTTAAGGATAAATATATATGAATAAAATACATGTTACATGTATGTTTATTTACCATTTTTATATTGTATACATCAAGAGTGTTGGTTTATCGAAGCTTCTATTAGAGCGTTCAACTCAAGTTGTTTAGGCAAAATTAGAAGTTCGGCGCGATTCCTAAATCTATTATTATGGCTAACCCCTGTTCAGGGATGACTTTCTACACATCTAGGGATCTCTGGTTGTTCCACGTTGGCAAGAGGCTCCACTGAAGCAGACGACGAGCCGCTGCCGTTGCAGTCTGTTGCAGTCGAAGATCTATATTTTTCCTGATATTCCTTCTCTTTATTAATACGTTATGAATCTAATAGCGGGTACGCGTTTTCGGTAAAAAATAAATCAGTTAAATGTAGCGTGATATAATGGATCAGTTAATCATATTAGTGGCGGCAGTACATCTTCTGTACTGTCCGTTCACGAAAGTCGAAGAAAGCTTCAATGTTCAGGCAATGCACGACATCTTATACCACGGCTTTAACCTTACGCAGGTAAAAATTATTTTTTATTTTGATCGTATAATCAGTTTAGCATAATTTTATACTATTTTGGCGCATACAAGTTCGTCATATATCATTTGTCTCACTTGACAGGTTGCCGACACCCAAGCAAATACATTGTTACGCAAAAGCATCTTCGTAAATTTAGATTGAAGTGTATTTATAAACTTGAGATCAAGCAATATAGTATATGCCATGTCGATTTAATTATTTATACATTTCGTGTGATTGCTTTTTCAAATAAACTATTTTAACACAGCATTCACCTTACGTTTTTGTAAAATGTTATACAAGGCTGTTCCTCTTTTATATGTTTTGATATAGTTATTATTTTTAATATTTTGACTGATATTCACTTTTGGAATACATGATGTTTCTTTATTTGTTAATCCATGAAATCATTCATTTTAATGAGCATTAATATGTTTTATTAGAGTGAGTATTATCGAGAGTTTGCTTTAGAAAGATTCAGTTGCGTTATGTTAGATATGCTGAGAGAATGCAGTGTGTCTCAAAATAGAGTAAAAGACTACTGGTATGAAAATTGACTTTGGCACAGTAAATCATGTACAAGTCCTTGGACTTTATACTGTATGTAACTATAAAATTTGAAGTCTTACATTCTTTGAATTAGAGAATATGTCATTTTTTATTGTGAACAGCATTTGTTAATATTTTATACATTTCCTATTTATACATGGTAAAGGGTTAATATGAAAATATTTGTTTGTTTTCTTAAAATAGTATGATCATCATGAGTTTCCTGGAGTCGTGCCAAGAACCTTTTTGGGACCAATTTTAATATCAGGCATTGCATCGCCCATAGTTGCAATCATTGACCACTTCAACCTTAGTAAATTTTGTGCTCAATATGTGGGTGAGTGAAATATCTGCATATACATATTTAATGAATGTTAATGATAATTATATCTTTAAATGTATTTTTTTAGTAACAAAATTTTTATTTAAATTTTTCAGTTAGAGCAATTTTGGGTTTATTGGCAATCACAACTTTCAGGATGTACCGAATAGCTTTGCAATCAATATTTGGACTCCAATTTACAAAATGGTTTGTGGCTATTACTGTAACACAATACCATTTTATGTATTATCTTAGCAGGCCTTTACCAAACATTATGGCTATGCCACTAGGTAATTGCAATACCATAGCATCTAGAATCTCATTCTTGGAGATACATTCCAATTGACAGAAATATCAGAAATTTATTTTTTTATTTTTAGTGCTCTTGGCCTTATTTGGATGGTTAAGGCGAAGCTATGTAATTTTCATTTGGTCATCTGCTGCTGCCATAATTATATTCAGAGCCGAACTAGCGATGCTTTTGGGTCTATTTCTATTATATGACATAGCAAATATGAAACTAACGGTACAGAGGTATTTACAAATTTTATTCAGAATTCTCTATCGTTTAAACAATATTGCAGAGATCAGTAATTGATTATTTCATGACAAACTATTTGTCATGAACAATTGCATGCCTTTTTGGAAAAGTATCATGTGTAGATATCTTGATATTTAAAAAATCTGTCACAAGATCTGACACAAGTGACAATTTTCCAAGCGGGCATTCTATTTTCGGATTATAAGTATAATTCTTAGAAGTAATAATAATTTCTAGACTGCTTAAAATTGCGGTACCAGCTGGTATATTTTTCCTAGCACTGACCATTACGGTAGATTCCATCTTTTGGGGACGCTTATTATGGCCAGAAGGTGAAGTGTTCTACTTCAATACATTTCTCAACAAAAGCAGTCAATGGGGCGTATCCTTCACATATGGCAAGATATCATACAATACTTAAATATATTTTATTTACGTAATATCATGCGTATGCTACCTTACATATACAAAAAAAAACAGACGTCACCATTCCTCTGGTATTTCTATTCCGCTCTGCCACGTGGACTAGCACTTTCTTACATCTTGATACCGTTGGGACTATTTTGGGATGCCAGAGTGCGTGCACTTACCGTTCCCGGTATCTTATTTGTTCTTTTCTTCTCATTTCTACCACACAAGGAACTGAGATTTATCATATACGTCTTCCCATTGTTAAATGTTAGTGCAGCAGCTGCTTGTCACAGAATGTAAGTATTCTCTATATCATACACGTTTATGATCATTGTAGAATATATTGATCTTACTTTGTATTGTACGAAATCAGATGGGAAAATAGAGCAAAGACATCATGGAACAGCTTCTTGGCTTTGGCCGTTCTAGGACATCTCGCTTTAAATGCGATATTTTCCATGTTTCTTCTCTGCGTGGCCGGCTCAAACTATCCTGGTGGCTTAGCCATCACCAGACTACATAGACTCGAAAAGGATGCCCCCCAGCCCGTCTATGTTCACATTGATGTATTAACAGCGCAAACGGGAGTGTCCAGATTTACACAAACCAACCGATCTTGGACGTAAGTCATTTATTTATTTGACAGAATAAAATTCTAGCTAGACCAAATATTTTGGCTTATCGATCAATAGTAATTATTTGTAATATAGCTAATGTACAATCTTGTGCACTATTCTTAGATGAATGAATTACGTTTCAGCTATTCCAAGCAAGAGAATTTAACTATCGATGATCCAGAAATGTTGAAATTTACACATTTACTGATGGAGGCAAAGAGCAAATACTCACCAAACATAAAACCATATCTCAAGACACATGATATTTTGGATTCCGTTGATGGTTTCTCTCATATTGCATTAAATTATAATATGATACCGCCCATCAGAATAAAAACAAAGCCAACCATATTTATTATGAAGAGAAAACCGAATATCGAATATGATGCCAAAAAGGTCATAGCCAAAAGGAATTTGGATGAACCAGTTCAGATTGATAACAATGAAAATTTAAACAATAATATAATGATGGATGAAAGTTTAGAGTATATGGAACCGATATTTGACGATATTGTAGAATCGTTAGAAGCATTTGGTAAGCCATTAGAAAGTACACAAGAAGATATATCAGTAACTGAGTCCATACCTGATACGGTAATAGATATTGATAGAGAAAAAGAAATGAATAATTTGTCCATAGAGGTGGATATTGACGAGTCTTCAAATATACCTATAAATGATAAAGATTTTAGTAACGTCCCAGAACCGTCATTGGAAATAAGCAAGGAGCAAATAAATTCTATTAAAATGGATGAAAACGACAACGATGGAAGATCTAAAGAGTTGAAAATCGAAGAAACTCAAGACATAGAATCAGATTTGGAGGATACGACAAGAGTTCACAGTGCCCAAGCAGAGATTGATCATGAAGTGGATAAGCAAGAAACTGTCAGTGTTAAAGAGGCAGTAAAGAAATTGATTCAAGAAAAAATGGAGGAAGTCAAGTCAAAAAAGAATTTAATGAATGACACGGAAGATAACTTGATAGTTGGCAAACATGACGTAAAGTTAAAAAAGAAAGTTACAACAGAAAAAGTTGATGTATCGAAACCAACAAAAGCAGGACTTAATAAAGATTCTAAAGATTCTCTAACGGAGAGACATAAGCGTAGTAAACAAAGAGTGTTACACGTTAAAGATAGCATAAGAAATATTATTAATCAATTTAAGGAATTCGAAAAAGATTTAGCGTCAGAAGATCCTGAAAATTTGAGGAGGTGGTCGGATGATGAATTCAGCGATTACTCCGCAGAAATTGAAGAGGTAGGAGCGGTCTCTTTGGAGGAGAATATAAACGAAATGGATAGATTTATTGTAGAGACTCAAGATCCAAATATCTTGAAAGATGCCAAAGAAAATCTCAAAGAGATTATAGATCAATTTAAGGAATTGAAAAATGAATTGACATCGGAAGAGGATGATCAATTTGACAAGATATCTGCTGATTACATGAATAGACCCATATCGGAGACTTTAATGCTATTTAGTGAAGCACTGAAGGATTTAGTTCAAAAAAGAAAAATAAAAGCCACTAAATTAACCTTAGAAATTAGCGATAAAGTCGATAACAACGATGTATTGCCATCGGAAAATGTTAAAGTTGTATCACAGTTGCCAAAAAAGACAAAGTTGAAGCAAGATAGTGTTAAAGGAAAAAAGTCTTCGAAAGTAGAAAAAGTTAAATCAAAACCTCTTCATGATACGATTGTACCAGATAGTTTAACAGTAAATATAGTAGAATCTTCCAGGAAAGTTGATCCTGGTGATATTCGTGTTTCATTCATTGAAAATGAATTTCAAAATTCTCAAGAGTTTAGTAGTAACATTATAAATGATGTTGTAGTAGGGGATAGAGTTTCTAATGAAAATTTTGAAAAGTCACAAGGAAGTGGCAAAGGTAGTGTGAATGTTTGAGTGTTTTTAGCAGTAATGGACTGTTTTTTAAATCAAACACGTCAACATATTACATAATAGTTACATTGTAAATATGTTTCTCTCTGTGATACCAACAAAATTGTATCTCTTGCTTGTTGCTTGCTCGGTACCAACATGGAAGGTGATAGGCATTATTTTTTCTTTCTTTTTTTTTCACAAGAGGAGTACATGATATTACGCTTATCGGACATTGCATTTCTAAACATATATGCGTTTAATTATATGAATCACATTAATTTAGCATTGTTATTTTATATCACGTTACATCACAACTCTAAAATTCAGATACCGAAGATGACGAGTAATTATTATTTTCATTAGAGCTTTTTATATGCATTTCATTGTTGGATTGAACTAACAAGTTCTTGATACTAATTTCCATTCCGACAGAAATCTTTGTATTTCCCATAATCATATAACTTAAAATATTATTCAGCATATAATTCCTGTCTGAAGGAAAATACACTAAAAAAACAGTCCTTTTTTCAATGTTGGTACTTGCCAGGCTAACTTAAAAGTGCCTTAAAAAATTATCTTCCTAAATCCTGTATATTGTATTGCGTAAGATATATACGAAATATGTATCATTGTTTTACAAAAAGTAAAGACATTTATGGTTTTCATATTCGTCCATTAATTTCATAACGTTTAAGCAAAATCATGCAGCTTCAAAGATTATAAGTTTTATTCATCCAACATTTAGGTGATTACACAATTACTTCGTGTAACATTAGTTATATTGAATTGTAAATAATGGAATTTATTTTAATTGGTTGTCAAACTGTAGAGGAACCGAAGTGAACTACCGAGGCCATATATCGTGAGTGCCACCGTTAAATTCAGTAGAAATTTATCGAACGTACCTCCTTTCAGATAAACAGGTAATCCATCGTCACACTGTAACGATTGATAACTTTTTCTTTTGCATTGGTTGATCGATATTATAATATCTATTAACGGCAAAAAAATTTATGTACCTGCATTGCCGCCTGTTTAGCTTTAAAGGCCTTGAATTTTGGCGAATAATTAGACCATTCTGTAGACATAACTCTTTTTGATATGGTGGGCACGCATCGTGAATTGTATGGCTGCACCTGTAAATTTACAACTTCATGAAGTAAAACTTATAAACACGGCAATTATTAGTATAAAAAGTACACGATAGGATGTACTGTACTTTTAAAATATTTGTTAGCGTCAACATTTTCCGTAGTAACATCTCTTTATGATAAGAATACATTATAAAAAGAGATGTGTTACAATTTGAAGTAGTTACAGAATTGAATGCCAGTTGCTGATAGTCATATCAATATTATTTATAAAGGAGTAATTCTTTTCTTTAACAATCGCATATCAGCAATATCATTATGAACTATTATCATTATGATAATTAATTGAACCGCATTTATTGACTTAACTCAGGGTGTTCGAGTCGCAATTTTTCGTAGTAAAATCTCTCTATGATAAGAATATATTATAAAAAGAGATGTGTTACAATTTGAAGTATTTACAGAATTGAATTCCAGTTGCTGATAGTCATATCAATATTATTTATAAAGAAGTAATTCTTTTGTTTAACAATCGCATATTAGCAATATCATTATGATAATTAATTGACCCGCATTTATTGACTTATTTCAGGGTGTTCAAGTCGTAATATTTCTTAAAGTAGCTGCTTTACTTTCGGTTACTTACTAACAATTACAATAAAACTACCTAAACGATAATAAGAATTGAAAGAAGATGAAATAGATTCAAGTGTTACTAATCTCTCGGCATGAAAAATACCGTAGAAATAATATGGCGCGTAAGTTTCACAATGTTGCCGACACTGACGGGTAGTTTACCTCGTCGACTAGCGAAAAGGCGCATGCGTACTCGCGTCGCGACGCTACAGTCGTAAACAACATTTTTTCAATCCCGAATCGTCACGAGTTTACGTATACAAGGTAAACCGTCTGTCTCAGTGTTCGCAATATTATTTTTTTGTTTCCTCGCGCAATTCCCCGAAGAAAATGAGGTCAAACTTATGCTATTCCGCTACGTAATTCGTGGGCTTGGTCGAGTTTGGCATGAGGTGACGTCACACCGATCGTTCTGGAAGGAACGCTGCAGAACAATAATGGCGGGTACGTATTTATGTCTAGGATAGAAGGCAATAATTTCTTAATTATTTTTGCCAAGGAACATCGTATGACGGTCACTGACCGTTCAATATTTTTTTTCAGACTTATACGGCAAGTATAATTGCACCTATTGCCAAGAAGACATTACGGGTTTACGCGTGAAATGCGTAGAATGCACAGAGTTCGATCTGTGCCTGCAGGTGAGTCGAGTGAACGCCCGACGTCTCCGTTTGTCTCTTTCATTCCCACCATAGCAGCCACGCAGCTTCCTTTCTGGCTGCAAAGTGCCCAGCATTCCGTCTGCTTCCTGCTCGCATCCCTGCCTGTTCCTACGTCACGTGGTACCTCCCACTTCCTCTTTATCTATTACAGAGATTTTGCGTGGTGAGCAACTTCATGGCTCTTGTACTGCTCTGTCCTCATCTTTTACTCTAATACGTACATAAGTGGTTCCCGTGTTTCATCTTAATCTAGTTGGGATGTGTCAAAGAGATGAGGGAATGAATTCTGTTTTTTTTTCCATACATGCTCTATATTTGCCCATAGACAATTGTCATGAAGATGTGATCAATCATAGAAGTTTTATTATTATGATTTGAAATACAAGGTGGTTAATCATGAGGCGATTAAAATGTTTCATATAATATAGACAGTTATGTACTATTAGTTTGATGTTTGTTAGAATCTGCTGAGACAATCCTTTCTTTTATTTTTCTTATAGTGTTTCTCAGCCGGTGCTGAAATTGGACAACATAAAAATGACCACTCTTATCAATTCATGGTGAGTATTGGACGAATTAAAAATTTATATAACTTGGTATTGATGAGCTAGTAATATTTTTTATTAATCGTGACTATAGGACTCTGGTACGATTAGTATCTTCAATGGTAGAGGTAATTGGACAGCTAGAGAACATCTCAGGCTCCTTGATGCTATCGAACAATTTGGGTTTGGCAACTGGGAGGATATTAGTAAACACATTGAGACACGGACTCCTGAGGGTACTTACAATTGATTTTCATGCATTAAACAATTTAGTTCGTACAACTCAATTAATATCTATGAAATTTAATTACAGAGGCTAAGGAAGAATATATTGCAAGGTATCTCGATGGAAATATTGGTAAACATACGTGGCCTCCCACAGAAAGCTATAAACCAAATCTCACTGATCAGACTAGCTCAGATTATGGGCCGTTATCCCCTGACTTAACGTCTCGATTGCCACCACTGGATATTACACCAGAAGAAGCAGCTCAATTGGGTTACATGCCACAGCGAGATGATTTTGAGAGAGTATGTTAAATATGTTGCAGATATCTGGATTTTCTCGTTGAGGGTTTGATAAAATACAGAATTATCTAATACTTTTTTCCAGGACTATAATCATGAAGCTGAATCCCTTGTATCCTCACTGTTCTTAAACCCAGCTGAGGATGATGATCTTGATATCGCCTTAAAACTTGCACAAGTTGATATGTATACCAACAATTTACGAGAGAGAGCAAGAAGAAAACGTGTCGTACGAGATTATCAGCTTGTGTCGTCATTTTTTGCGTCTTCTAGAAAAGATAGGGTAGTCAAGAAAAAACATACAAAAGAGGAAAAGTATGTGAATTGAATATCTTAATTCAATTTTGTATGTTAACTATTACTCGACAAAATTTAAAGAGTTTCTCCCTTATAAATTCAGGGAATTTAGGGAAAGGATGCGTGTATTTGCTCAGTTTTATACGGCACAGGAATATGAACAGTTCCTAACTAATCTCGAAAGGGAACGAGAACTTCGATTACGATTATCGGAGCTCTACCGATACCGGGACAATGGCATTACCAGACACGAGGAATGTGCCCATTTCGAGCAAGTAATCGCGCAAACCCAGGGCTCCACTGATGCTGCGGATCATTGGACGGAAAAGAAATCTGTAAGTATTTTTGTTTTCCTTTACATGATCTGACGCTCGTGGGAACACTGGCTCCATAAATCACATTATATTATGAAATCATAATTGGTGATAGAATGATTGTATATCACTTTTCTTTTACATTAAATTCTCTAAAGTGTGCGAGTGTCCCTAAAGTGAAAGATTTACATCATTGGGTCTAAAATTATATTATCTGATGTCTCTTTGAAGAAAACAGTACTATTCAAATTTTAGGCCCATCGTTCATTATGTATTATTCAAGCATATGTTATTTATAAGTGCAATTTCTGCAGAAATTCAATGTATATAACGCTGCATACTCCATCATATTTTATTCTGTGAAAAAGTACTTCTTGCAAGTCAGAAATGCATGTTTTAGAAATTCGATGAAATTTTCAAGTCTTTTAGATGTATTTAATGAGTTTTGTTAGCGAAAAGATGAAAATATAGTGACCAGACTATGCAATAAGTACTACATAATGGTTTGTGTGTTTATCATTGTGAGTAATAATCGGAACGGATAAGACAGAAATCGCACTATATAAATTTCTACATTCAATTGTTCACTTAACACTGGCACCCTGTACTCAATCGTTCTATGTTAAAACTATGACAATATACTATTTGATATTCTATATGATTCGGGCAACAAATATATTACAAATCACCATCACACCGCTTTATACTTCAGGATCCATTTAACTTTTTTTGAATTTGGCTAATAAGCTAATATTTATACATTTAAAATTATGCAACAACCACTTTTGAACGACAAGTATTGAAGATTAATTGTTCGATACTTGACATTGTCTCAATAACATTTCCAATGGTATTGATCAATGTCGATAACCAAATTCAATCAGTTCTTAGTTTATACCGAATACAATTAGCTTCTGCTTACTGTTCACTAATTCCATTATTTGTGGTGCGTGTTGCCAGGCATTTGTGAACAGATTGTATCAGTTTGCATTTCACTTAGGGCAGCAGTGGGTCGTCCACACCAATACACCGCCCAACCTCAAAAAAAAGGTACGTTTCCATTTCTAATGCTTCCTCCCAATTGAATAAAATATTAACATTACATTCCTTTAGCACTGTGCGTGTGAAAAAGTTAGTCTCTTTATAATTATTTGTGCATCCTTCAACCTTCCTTCTTCGAAACATCAGCGAGCAGTAATTTATAATTTTCTGATTACTTCTAAGATTAATAGCAACGTAGTCTTACACGTAACATTTATTTGTTCAAAGACACATGTCCGAGCGTTATATTAATCTTTCTTTCTGGTCACTTCTAGAGATAGCCATAATCATTCTTCTTTTCTTCTCTTTCATTAGACCGGGGAGCAATACCTACTGCGCACTGCCAACGTGTTGTATCAGTGATATTTAAGGGAATGGTTGACACAAATATAACGAAGCGTTATATATATTCTTCTGCTGCACGAGACGTAGACCTTAAAATATATCGACCGATTATACCGCCGAAGTCTAAGAACTATCAGTCGTTAGGGGACTGACAGTTTTTACACGAAGTAGCTTTAAGTAGGACAAACAAATATTGTAAAGAGTTTATCACACCAAGCCGCTACAAACAGAGATCGATGCAAGATTGGAAGTTACCTATCGTCGTAGGGGTAGCAACAGCGTAGAAATGTTTCGATGTGGTAATCTTTGGATTACAGAGACGAAGAAAAAAGTTACTCTTTCACCGAGCGAAGGTCCAGTGTAAGGGGAGACTCGGGCAGCAGCAGTTCCACAGTCAGTCAAATCAGTCACAATCGGACGATGACTCCAGCCAATCCGTGGGCGGAGCCGGATAGCAATTCGAATACTTCACATCAAAACACTACCAACTCCAACAATCCAGTTACTACAACTTTAAGATCCTCTTCGATGGGATTGGGAGAACCAGAGGAGAGAGACATAGAGATGGAAGCTGCTGTTCATCTGCTCACCAAACAAGAAAAGTCCTTATGTCTTCAGCTCGACCTCAAACCAACACAGTATTTGACGCAGAAGACTCTGCTGCTACAGGTAATCATATATCAAATGACAGAACATCGTCAATATTTAATATAATAAAGTATATCTGACGGATCAACGATATATTAGAAATGTTATTTTCACAGGAATACTTAAATGGGAACAGAAGATCAGGTGTAGTGCCACAGTCTGAACCAGAGAGTAAGATCCTCCATTACTTGGTATCCAATGGATGGATTGCGGCTAACTAATTAAAATCATTAACCATATTTCACCTCTAAGTCATCCCTTGTTGATTTAAGCTAAGTTCTAGGGATAATTAAATATGAAATTGAATTAATCGTCGTATGGTACAGATGGAAAGGTCGCGACTTAATAGCTGATGCTGATGGTTTAACTGCTTCCATTTTGGAACCTTATATCAGCTAATTATGAGAAAGCATGATCTTTCCTCCCTATCACATTATTACCGTACACACATGCGATAAATTTAAGAAACCCGACGCATTCATTTTGCACTGCGTTGACAATTCCCTAATTCAAATTGCTCGATTGCGAGTAAACACGTGTTTATGATACTAGCTTCCCATCAACCCCTCCTTAAGTGTATCATTTGACACTGCCCCAACAATATTTTAATATATTGCTCAATATAATCTTCCATTAAGTTATTTTCTCGTATAGTTTATTTATTGTACGTTTTTTCTGTCTGCTCGAAACATCGTTTGTTACCATTTTTAAAGATAAGGAAACAACGAAGCTCTAGAAAAACTGTATTCACTCTGTAATAACTCGCATTGCCTGCTGATGCTACTGATATAATCAAGGCTTAGACCTTCGTAAAGTCTCCGTGAAAAAATAATGAAAGAACAAAAAAAGAAACAATTGTTTTCTATTAACAGGAAAAAAAAAGAATTACATTTTTCTTTATTCTGATTCATATTTAGATACAATTAGCACGTTGAGAATAATTTAATCCCTATTTGACGATGAAAAAGTTGAAAAGTATATCACAAAGTTTCGCAGTGAGACTATAATGTGTCAAATAATCAGTCTCTAACATTCAACCGAGGGTCGTTAGTCTATGATTATTAATAATATTATCCATACTCAAAAGGTATGGTTTTGTAAAAGCATTCAATGGGGTACTCTTATTTTGGTATATTGTAAAGCAAAAAAAGAGGAAAAGAAAGAAAAAAGGTTCGTGTATAACCTCTGGAACCTAATCTCGCTCTTTAAGAAATAAGTATAACACAATTGCTGGAAAATCAGATATAAGTCTGTACGAACGATTAATCGTTCATAATCGGCAATGGGGTATGATTAATGTTACAGCGATCAGAGAGTACAGCATCGCTTAATTAATTAAGTTTTGTCGAGGTCTATTTCCTTATTGCTAAAGAATGGTGCAAATATGACAGAAGAGACGCTAAGAAGGTTGGTCTCGCTTCGCCGTAACACGTCATTTAGACAATTTAAATTGTTGCCGCTCTATAGCATCTGTGTGTGTATATATATGCACATGTATCATATATGCATACATATATATATACGAGAATAGTACCTTATTCTTACAATTAGTCACAATTAATAACGAGATAGACTTGTAAAGCACAAGAGGGGAAAAAAAATTACGCACCATTCTCTGACATTGAGAGGCGTGCATGTATAGTGTAATTACATTATGGTGTTCAATACCTTACAAAATGTTATTGTAAGAAAGGTTAAAACGAAAAAGGAAAAAAAAAAGATACGTCACTCTTTCAAAAATATATTCTCTCACCTCGAATTTACTTGGAATTAAATCGTATAAGTATGTCGTTGATGACTAAGACGTATGAAATTATTTCTCATTTAACTAATTGATAGAAATCTTTTTTTTCCATGTATCGATCTATGCACTCACTTTTGTTCTGGGATGTCATAATAAGTCCAAGTTAAAGGGTTCTTTACAGTGCAATACAATGTATAATATTGGCGGAGAGGCGTACGTTTTTCCAATGCTAAAATCACGACTCCCAGATGAACCTGTAGTATTTCCCATTGTAATTCATGTCATCGTGAATTATTTTAATGACGTAGCAACATAATAGGCAGCGCCCTCTACGCGTAGCTCGCTGGAGGCATTACTGTTTATATTTTTCCACTGTATCTATCGAAAACGTACGTAGTACGTACGCAAGTACGAAGTAAAATTGATAATTGCAAGTGACAAATTAATTTCACTCGAAGACGAAAATGAAAGGGAGAAAACACACAAAACACAGACACACGCTTATTAAGTATTTAAATATAAGCTAGGTAGACGAAGGAAACTAGGATCTGCGATTATATCGCGGATAATGAGAATAAAGAAAGGGGTCTATGTATGTATATAAGGTGAATCGATGAAAAATTTGTTAAATCGAAACTAGGTACGTCGTGTACTTGAGGCTTTTGGTGTGGTACCTTCGTTTCAAGTGTGAAAGGTGTACACCAAGAGATGTGAGTTGTTGCTAATGTTTTTAGTGGCTAAACGATATTACAATGATGAAGACAAATAATGAAAGGATCATTTCGTTTTAATGTCATTTTTTTTTTTTAAGAAATTTTCACAAGAACTGAGAGTTGTAACCATGCGAGTAGTAGGAGTTTATCGACGAAATGTTCATTAAAGCATTATCTGCTCTAGAAGGTGATTAAATATGCTTTTTTTTTTTTTGTAATCCATCATTGCATTCTTTTGATGGTTTTTGATATTGTACTCGAAATCATGAAGCTCTGTACGAATAAACAATTGTTTAGTTCGAACGTTGAATTTTTAATTTAAAAGAGTTCTCGTGCAATCGATTGTACAATTTTATTTAACTTTCTACTCAAATCACATAACAGTTAAGGATACAGAATATTTAGAAGCATGTGTACCTAATAAATTTTCGTTAGTTGGCAATTATTGTTTTATTGCGTCATAACTATTAAGTATGGCATTTAGTACGGCGGTGAAAAAAAAAAGAAGAAAACTACAGATTTTGGCTCACCGTTGAAAAGTTACACTGATATTCCTGATAAAGTGCAAAGTAGCAACCGGTAGCAAATGCGTCAATTAGATCTTTAGTTAAATATAATTTTCAAAAAGACTATCATAGAGTTACGTGAGCGTGAGGTGCGGTACTTTGGACTGGAAAATATTGGTTACTGAAAAATAGAATGTATCAGAATAAGTTGCGGTGCAACGAATCATACGCTGTCTACGAGATAACATGTCTTAACTAATTTCAAATATTAAATAACGATTAGGATTTTAAAAAAGAAAAACGGAGGTACGAGAAATCGCACTACGTTGGCTTTTATCGTCCATTCGCACTCGTAGACTCTCTTGTCTTATAAAACTATAATTGAATAATTTAAGTAACACACGACTACACGATTGTTACAAGAGCTGGTAATATCGCAGTTATTTATTTATTTATGACAGTCAAAGGCCTATTAACAAATATTTGTGCTCGTACTCAGCGAATCCTCGTACACTCTTATCTTGAATTTATTGTTCTCCCGCGGAAAAATTATTCGGTCTTTCATATATCTCTGCGATTAAGAAAAATGAAATAAATGCGTACGAAATAAACACCGTTCAATTGTATATCTCGAGTGTATAGTTTTCCTCAGGTTCCATAACCTATACTTGATCCTAAGTAATTCGTTATGCGTTTATATAAACTGCTTGTACGTCATTCAAAATCAAGGTAAAAAATTGTTGGACTCTCCAAAATGTTTTATTTGTCCAGTGGCAGAATCGAAGGACAGCCTGTGTCAGTCAGAAGACAGGTTATTCTCATCATACGAATTGTATTTAATTACTATCTAAAAAAAATAAAATAACACGCCAGGATTGTCATCCTCACGTGGTATACCTTTCGTCAGATTTCTTTAAGATCAAAGTCCTCGTGTACAGCAATATCCTTTTTTCTTTCTTAGTAATTCTACCTCGAGTAATCCTTATACCGACAGCGATCTGACTTTTTTGTCTATCTCATTCAGTATTCTTTTTCGCGTCAACATTTCAACGGCCATTCGCGTCACTCTGGAAAAAAATAACGTTAGATGACTCATAGGAACTTTACATACAGGCGAGGTCGATAGGGGAAGCAAAAATTTCCAAGATTAACATCTTTTTTATGGATTATTTTAAATTGTGGTCTGAATAAGAAAAAAAATCCGTATTTCAACTAAGGTTATATTTAGAATTTAATCGTTGGACATGTGTATCCATGAATTTAGATTGTAACTGCATGACAATTTTTTTTCAGGTTATGCCGTGTTGGTCGATTACTGGGGGCAGATCATAATTCTTCATAGAGAACGTGATATTATTGTCTAGTGATGTGAACGCATTCGTAAACAGGTACAAAAAATTATTAATTGTATAATTAATTGACATTGACCTACGAACGCGTTCACGCTAATTATTCTGTCGCATATCTTATGTGTTATTATGAATTACATCGTCTTCTTGGTAATGAGAAAGGATGATATACATACACACACATATATATATATATATATATATATATAACATGTTGCAGGTTTTCAAACCTGTTAACGTGTGGTCAAGGCAATGTACGCAAGTCAAGAAATATACGTAGATTATTCAGAGATGATGGAATCTTGCAGTTTCGAGTGAGTGACGTTGTTGAGGGCAATGACGAGCTTTTGTGCATACAAGCTGTCTTGAATGATACAGCATTCATATGGAGAAAGTTTTTGTAGATCTGACATTATAGGTCCATTGTCTGTGATAAATGGGATTGATTGTTCTAAAACATAGGAATTAAATGACGTCAGGTTGGAGCGTCGCTTAAGTTGACTTACTCAGTACAGATTTTATACCTATTTGAAGTTCTTAGAAGATATTCAAAGAATGGCGTAGGGCGTTGTTAGATGTTTTTATCGTTGATAATTATTATGAACCTTTCGCATCTCGACGGCAACTATATGTGCCTGAGGTAAACATGTTTTCGATCAGCTTGGATTTTTCTCTGTATCAGATACTTTACTAATCCTTGAACTTGTCGGTTGCCAAGAGTAAAGAATAATTTAGAGTTCCACGAACGCCATTTTTGTTTTCTTTTGCTTTAGGTCTCATTAATATCAATAGTTGGTACTTGATCTTCACGGATCAAGTATTATATCATTCTGTGCATATATTTTTTTTTATTCTTCCTGGTTCATTTACAGGTTTTTAGTACTGTAGCGTGTGATACCGGTTTTCGTGGTATTGAATTATGTTTTAGGAAATATTTATTCGTTAAATATCTTGCCCGTCTTGCATCGTGGGATTGATACAAAAGTGAAATTTTAAGCCGATTACCTTGTAGCTACTCTTATTTGCATTAAGAAAACTGATTAAATGTACAAGAATGAAACTGAAGGAGAAGGCAATGATCCAAAGAATATTGACTGATTCATAAATGGAAAATATTAACAAAAGAGCATTAAGCCCAGGTTAACAGTATCGTGGAAGTGCAGTTCAACCCTGGCAAAACTACCTCACCGTATGAAGAACAATCTCTGCACGTCGTCAGACGCCGGGCAGGACGAATTCACGTTGGTAAAGCGACTGAATCTTTTTGTGTAGTCGGTTTCAGCGAACAAAGCTGAAGGTGGGAGTCTTCTAGGGATTTACCCGAGGAATCGCTAAGATTCCCACTTCGTCTACCCTGTCCCCTCCTATGGAGAGCATTTTGCGTAATTCGATGCTGCACCGATGATGTATATAAGCTCGCCTGGCAGACCGTGACAACGCACTTGCACCTGATTACTGCAAATACTCAGGTAAGCTAGTCCAAGTATCTATTTCGTGATTAAGGATTATCGTATGAATACAGTTGTATGCAGCATCACTGGTAGACTGAAAATAAAGTGTCATATATACATCCTACTCTTTTGATTAAACATTATATCATTAACTGATAAACATTAGACTTTATACAATATCTCAATATCGATTTGTTTCTGTCTAATGTCTCTTGTATAGTGTATAGTAATATTTGTAATGTTATAATTTTCTTGCAGAAAATGAAAATCACCCTGGTTTGTCTTATCGGCTTTGCAGCTGTAGTAGCTGTCTCGGCTGCTCCCCAATATACTACGAAGTATGATAATATTGATCTGAAACAAATTCTTGAGAGTGATCGACTCTTGAATAATTATTTCAATTGTCTGGTCAACAAAGGACCCTGCACTGCTGACGGTCAAGAACTCAAAAGTACGTATTTGCAGAGTATTGTCGACTTTGAGTTGGTTTAAATCTGATTTTATATTCGTTTTGTATTTTGTTTTTCTCTATAGAAGCTCTTCCTGATGCCATCGAGACCGGATGCAAGAGTTGCAACGATAAACAGAAGAAAGGCTCGGATGAGGTCATAAGGCACATCTACAAACACAAACCTGAAATGTGGAAAGTTCTCACCGAAATGTACGACCCTGAACGCATTTACATTAAGAAATACGAAACTGAGGCCAAGGATCTTGGCATTGCTGTTTAAACTTCCAGGATAACACTGGCGATTAATTTGATGGTACCTATGTGAAATTGCGTTTCCTTGTTTTAGATTTTTTTTTCATTTGCGCGTTATTAGATCGCTTGGACAATGTTATCTAAAATTGAATAAAATTATATTCAGTATATTCGTTTGTTATGATTTACCAAATATGTCATCCGTTATGAAAAAATCTGTCATGATTAACACGATCAATTCACAGTGATGCAATAGAAAAAAATGACTATCGGAAGAAAAAGCAATATAAAAAAAATGAAGACGAAATTATAATTTGAATCACAGTCCGCTATCACCTTTAAATTACGGAAATTCTAATTATAGTATTTAATTAGTTTTGATAATAAAATATATAAAGTATGCCGGGTTTGGAAAATATGAATCGGGGTGGCAGAATCGCTCAGCATCTTCAGCTAAAATTCTTAAGGTCCTTCGCCAAGTCGTGTCCTAGGTTATATGGACTGTGCTACGATCCTATAGGGACACATAAGAAAGCACGGGCTGTAATAGGATTCTTCTTAGGATTTTTCTTGGGTGTTATTTTTTATGAGGTCATCATATCCGATCTCCAGTTTGATAGGTACACCAGCCTAGCTCTTGGCGCTGTGTTAATAGTGATATTATCCATCGGATGTGCAGCCTCGATTCAGGTTAATTATGTCCACTTAGCGAGACTTCCTGCGTATAGAATACAAGTTGTCCAAGGACCATCTAATGGGTTTCGACGTGACAGGTGAGATGTGTCTGCCTTTTGACGATTCCAGCGTTCTGTGGCCGCGCGGGTCGTAGCGTGCTTAAGGCCCTGGTCCTGGGTTACGTCATCGCTGGACCAATATTCAATCTGACGTATAACGGCAAGGAAGTCGTGCGAACTTTTGCCTGTACCACGCAGCTTACCCACAACCTGACGAAAACACGGTTCGACTTGATGTTCAAACCCTTCCAAGAAGTTCGTTTTACGCTTCAGAATCCTGATTTCGAATTAATCTTGATGAAAATATGGGTGTACGTTTCGCCAGGCTATTTTTGGTATAAGAACCGACGCCAACGAGGTGAAGGACACTTTATCCTCGGTGAAGGATCTGTCCAGTCCCATCGTTGAAGAAATTGAAGGTGAGGAAGAGATGAGGCGAATCAACGAGGAGAATGATTACTTGGATGTGCTTCAGGATGACACTAAAAGAAGTGAAGAGATTAAAGATAAAGAGGAGAAGGCCAAATCTGAGGCTAAGTCTGAAGGAGATATTTATGAAGCTCAATACAGGGCGAAAATTGAGGCACGCTGCGAGGAACAGATGAGCAGAGGATCGGAAAGATGCAGGTAAGATCTTATAGGGCTGATGTTCATGCTCATATTTGGGTTAAGAAGATCAAAGTTTACCTATTTGACTCAGGGACATGTTTGGTGAAGGCTACGATAAGTGTTATGACACTGTGACATGGATAGCAGGATGGCTGCTCTGCTGGCCGATGAAGTTGACGTTCATCTGCAACATAGTTCAAGCTTTAGGTGGTTCCAGTATCTGTGATCCTGATGGAAAGATTGATACTGGCATTGGAGAGGGCTATGCAAAACTAAAAAGTTCGTTACCATAATTCATCGTAATCCATTGGAAAAACATTCCACTCCCTTCTCCAGATTCGAAGAACAAACTGAGCGCCAGTCTGAAAGATGCGAAACTTCAGTTCAAAGTGAAAATACCACCAAGCATCGTAGATGTCCGTGAAGCTGGTGACACAGCCAAAGCTGTACTACATGATTTTAACGTAAGAAAACAGCTCTTCGACACGGTAATGACAATCATCAAAAGGTGTCTTGCCTTTGTGTTCCTGAAAATCATCATAACCGCTCAAACTTACCACGATAAGTATCTGACGGACATTGAATTTGACAATATCTACGTAACGTCATACTTCCGGAGGATAGATGCACGACGAAAAGCACGTGGAAGCCTAACGCTCTTGCCGATGAAGAAGATCGAGAGGGCTAAATTCGTCGATCCTTACGGATTGAAGCCAAGTAAAGTCGAGCGAGCGAATCTGATTGGCCAGACGGGGAAGTTGATCCTGGAGATGGTCACGGCTACGACCTTCGTCCTCCTGGACAGACTGTTCTACGAGACTCTGGATCTCGTCAGGCGTCATGCTCACATCGAGTACATGCAAGCAGGCCGTCACGACATGACCCTGGATGTCCGCGGGACTGGAATGATTGCAACCATGATAAGAAGCGTCATCAAAGGATTCAACGTAAAGAAAAGGATAAAGACAGTCGTCTCGAATGAGGCATGTCTGCCAAGACCCAACGAGCTGTCCAACTACGTCCTGGCAAAGATTTACGGTACTTACCTTGGGATATGGATCATGCTGCTTCTGGCTGCTTATACCCAACGTCTACGACGTTTAATATGCTCGTTCTTCTACCGGAAGAGAGAGAAGCGACGGGTCCTCTACCTTTATAACGAGACTCTCAGACGTAGACTAGGATATTTTCGCTTCATGAAGGGCAAGGTCAGAGCCCTTGTTAGAGCACGGCTTCTAGAACGCGACATGGACCCCTGGGTAGCACTAAGACTACGTTACCCGAAGTTCTGTGGCTGGCTAAGCTTCTTCTCCTGCGCAAGACAAAAGTGCCTCATCTGCGCTGAGCCCGAGACTAGAAAGGGTCCAAAGTTTCGTAGATGCACAACACCAGGTTGTAACTTTGTTCACTGTCCGGAATGCTGGAGAGACGTTGGTAGAATTTGCTTCGCCTGCGCCAAGCTTCCCGATACTGATTCCGAAGATTATGATACTCAAGGCGAATTTTAAGATTCTCATCGAGTATAGGTTCCCGTGTCCTTCAGGATTTCCTGTGCTCCACCATGTCCATATTACGATATTCTGCGTGACTTCACTTGGGCATACTGCAAGAACTCCTGCAATTGCCAAGAACAATTTTCATTAGTATTATCGTAACGACCAATTTTATCATTCTCATAGATTTCTCTTACTAATGATCTACTGTAGGATTTATAAGAGACAAAGGACTGCAGACCTGATTCAGTATCTCAGTTCCGCAACATGAAGACCTTTATCGTCTTTTTTGCTATTTTCGGTGTTCTCCTTGCCGAGGAGAATAAAAAGTACACCACGAAGTACGACAACATAGACGTTGATGTTGTCCTTAAGACCGAGAGATTGCTCAATAATTACATAGGATGTCTCTTGAATGAAAATCCTTGTACTCCTGACGCAGCTGAATTAAAAAGTGAGTCAGATTAATAAAAGTAGAGTAATAAAGCCATCAAAGGTCTTGTAGTCACCATACGACTGTTGTTTCCATTCCCAAGAGCACGTGACTCTACAAAAAATAACTATATAAAAATAGAAGCCGTAGGGACCAAAATCTTCAATTACACTGGAATGTGGATTAATTAAGAAGCGTTAGATTTAATCAGGATGAGTTCAGGCTCATCATCTTTGAAACTGCATCTCTTCTTGTTCTCTGGCATCTCTGACAGGTTTATTACTCCAAGTAGACATTGCACGGTCTATGGTATACCTACATATGTTCATGGTAGTTTGTCAAGTTGACGTGCCCCGTCAGGGTCGGCTAGATTTTTATAAATCTGTATGATTTTCTTGAGGACATGGCTGTATGTTAATTCCAATGCGTCATTTTATCAGTTTATACAGATCGTATATACACAGCGATCGCTGGTGCAATTAAATCAACCTCCTTTTTATTCATAATGAGAATTGTGTTTACATTCAGGCTCTCAGTGCTCATTCGAGTAAGAAACTCGAGTCGACGGCGACCTAAAGCCTTTGATGAATAATGCCAATTATCCCTTTCAACGTTTTCTCATCCTTACCTGGATAAACTTTATGAAGTAACGTGAGAATTGCCTTTGGTTGTTTCAGAAAATTTACCAGATGCTTTGGCCACGGATTGTACAGCGTGTAGCGAGGCTCAGAAAGTGGCTTCTGACAAGTTTTCTCAGTATATGATTGAAGAGAGACCGGATGATTGGAACCGATTAGAGAACAAGTACGATCCTAGCGGAGCATACAAGACTCGTTATCTTGAGGAAAAATCTAAAAAATCAAAGAAGCCAAATTAAATAACCTTCGTTTCAATTTCCATACAATATTATTCCAGGATCTACTATATATTCCACGATAATTATTTTCTATCTTTGAGTAAGGTTTACGTACATGAGACTTAAAACTCTTGCACCTATATATGCGATGTTTTATTACAAAACAATGATCAACTTCTAATACGAAAGATTCTTATTATCTGTTTCACCTAAGAATAATCCCAGGGACAAGGTACACAGAGTATCCAGATATTATGTAGTTATTGTAATACGAGTTCAATAATAACCCCTGTTGCGCAATTATTAACGTTGTTTGTGATTCATAACCTAGAACGCTTATTATATTGTCTGTAAATGGAAATATACCGTATGATATATCTATACTATCCTATAGTATAGGATAAAAAATAATATACTTGTGCGTAGGTTTATCAATAAATGTATCATTCAAGTCGATGTATAAATGCGTATATAAAATAAAAGAAATTAAGACAAAGTATAGAAGTAGCATATTTACATATGTATATGACTTTGCCTTTGCGTCGACGTCATGGAAAATAATAATATCGACTAATGACTTATCGTATTTCTACGTAATTATATATAGAATTTTGCGCAAACCTTTTTTACAATGTTCTACAAGAATATCATATCATGTTTATAAGAACCACTCACTTCGATAGGAACACCGCAAACCAGCTTTTAAAAATGACGGTAATTAGTATTAAGTGCAAAGTGGTATTGCATTAAGTCGGCATCTTCATGAGAATTGCGTCGTACTGATATAATAATCCGAATAATTAACATCGATAAATATAATGGTACTAAGATCGTTACTTCTGTCAAATGTATAGCTTATCGTTCCATGATATCTGTATGAGCAGTCGAGTATATCCCATCTGTCTGTACCTTCATCCAAACTCCAGTGTGTTGAATGAGTGGCGTCCGATCGGATAGGTCGGTAAGTTTTTTTCCTTAAATAAAATAAAACTTATTGCTACGATTACAACTTTAATGAGAATCTTTATTATTGTAAATGAGTTTTATGGCGGAGTCGATTACGGAAATGTTAAATAATTGTGTTAACGGATTGGATTAAGTCGATATAATCAATTTGACAATGTTACTTTCAAGTTGTAAGATTCTGTTTTACCGATAGTTACCGTAAGGATACCTACATTAGCTATAGCCTGCAAAACTTGTGGTTACGTTATGATACATGGTTGCATTTGGAGGATATAAATAGATGAGGGGACTCCTCGCTATTAGAAATCAAAATTGCAAAATTCAAGTAGATTTAAATATTGAAGAATTTTTAATCGAACGCAGTACGTGAGAAAAAAGGATGGAAGGATCTTAGAATCTATTTTGAATCTAAATGTAATTAATATTGATGTCACTGGCTTTTATATGTAATATAAAGATAAATTATAAATATGCAAAAGATCACGAGAGGCCAGCAAAGAATATGGACGCTACGAAAGTGGTGCGACAATACAGTGAAGCATTTAATACCGTGACTATCGTAGCAGATAAGATTAGCCTGAATATAAATGTAGTTAATTAAGAAATATAATATTAGTCTATATGATAAATATTATTCCCGTTATGGCACGAGCATCAATTTTGTTTGTCTGTGTAACTTTTTCTGCACTCTCAGTGAATTCCCGTTACTTATAAATCTTAGACTAAATAAGTAATTTTCTGTTGGGTAAGCGATTCCCGCGGAAACGGAGTATAGCGTCTGGAGATTATAATGGTTTAAGATTACTCGAAGTAACTCTCGTTAGAAGTTTGAAGCAAGGTAACGGCACGTGGGTGGCCACCGTTTAGATATCCACGGGGTTCCCAGAACCCTATGACACGAGAAAAAAGAAGGTCCAATAGGTAGTACATAGGTACACGTGAGTGGCTATGAAAAGGCGTACATCTGAATCATAGCAAGAGAGGGGCCAGGCCAAAGTGACCATAAACAAAACTATTTCTTTGTTCGGAGCATCACAGATCACTGTATACCCAAGTGCAGCAGTTCCCGTTGGTGGCTTCGTTAGGGAGGCTGAAATTAATAATTCACATGAAGAACGTCACGGTGGCGTGCCTGTAGCCACATAAATTTCGAAGGGCTGGACAACGGGTGGGTTATACGTGCGATAAATTAAAAAATCTAATGGTACCCGACATGAGCCACATCAGCTACCAGGAAGCGTAGCCAGGCAGCGAAGCGAAAAGAAGCTCGACAGGAATCCCATGTTTATTGCATTTGCCGTGGTCGAACGCTTCAGTCCTCCAAGATGTGTCAGAGCTGATGAAGTCGCGATGGCGAGCCCTGAAATAGGAAATTTTTTATAATGTAAATAATAATCAGTCCAATGGCTTATGGTGTGTTCAGTCTCTACAGAAGCTAATTTCAAATAAAAGCATTCTTGTCGGTCTTTAGGCTTGGCATTAAAAGGTGGAGGGTCGAACGTTAAAAGCCAAAGACAGGTAGCCCTTCTGAAATGGGCGTATCTACATCAAGCTATCTATACGTGGCATATAGGCACGTAGGTACATAGTTACATAGCTACAAGCCAGGGTTATCGTGGTTATTAAGGAAACGAAGAAACGAACTGACGCGTTGGGTGGTCCGCTCTCTGTTTATGGGGCACTGCATCTGCCGGGCTGTATAACCCGTGGACGTGTTGTGTGGTCTTACCTTACGTCTGACTTTACATTTGATTCACTACTTGCTAATAGTGGTTACATTAGCATTAGGCAGCTTGCGCGTTAAAAGCGCAACCGAGAGACTGACAATGAAAAGGAAATACCAGAGGTAAACACAGACCGGATATCCAGACTGTTTAGCACCAGCATACCTTTGTGTGCTCAATAATTTTCAAGTAATAATAATTATCCCACGATGAAAGGAAGAAGTATGGTAGATAATCAAGAAGGATATCCATACTGTCGAAACACGCGCCAGTTACTCGTTCCTATTCAATTTTACCGCATTCAATGATAACCGGAATCCGTAGCCAGTGTGTAGTCATTGAATTCTTCGAGTCCTAGTGAGAGTAAAAAATAAAAGAGAATGAGAAAAAGAAGTAAAGTTTGAAAAAAAGGGAGAATCAAGGTGGTAGAGATAGTAGAGTAAGGAAGGGAATAGAAATGAGAAAAAGAAGGATTAAACGTACCGTGACTGTCTGCCACGGGCTTGAAGGTGAAAAATACTTGTGCGCCCGTGCATGCCGTACTTTATCGAGTCTCCATTGATCGATCGAGCGATCCGGGAGGCTCGGATAAGATGCTGTCGTTGTCGTCGTACCACGGGAGGACCACACGCGTCGAGTCGCGTCAGCCTCGCCTTCTCTTCCTTCTTCTACCCTTCGAACCAGAGCTGGAAACGTGGAACGGCGCATTACTTTATACAGTGTAGTTCCTACGTTGGGAATCATGGCCGGAGACAGACTCACGGGTGGAGGACTGTGCGCGAGGAGGATGAAATACCCACGGGTACCGGGGCCACCCACGTCGAGGGCGCAAAGGAGATATTTAGCGGAAGGCAAATCTCTGCTGGACCACCCACGTTGACCGGCCTCATCTAACAGCCTGCGCTCCTGCTCCTGGCTACTTATTTCATAGTCTCCTTCTGCTCCTCTCTCTTCGGGACTCCTGCCAGGGACGCCTGCGTGTACCTACGTGTATACGGGTACTGGCTGCTACCCCACCGATTAGCCAATTCCTATTCTTCGAGTTAGCCCCAAACTATCTCGTTCTACCTTGTCCAGTTTCTGCTCCTTGAGGCCCTTTCTTGTCTTCTTCTTATTCATCTGCTTCCTCGTCTTCCTCCTCTTCTTCTTCTTGATCCTCCTCTAACCAGGAGAACGTTAACGCTAACTGCCCAGCGGATACTTAGTGGAGTCAACGGCGTGTAAACGGTTCACGGTGCATGAATTCGGGCAGCGATAACCGCCGGAGACGAACTCTACTTCACTTTGAAGCTATCTACGTGACAGAGAATTCTGAGGATAGAAGCGCAGCATCCAATCCGATCGTTCCCCCAATGACTTTCCTTTGGATCTTTTATGTTTAATGTAATAACGTGCATCCAGTGCCCTGGGCGACGGGGCAGTTGCGTGTGGCATCATTACCTCCGACGAATAACATGTTACAGGTGCACGTGGGTTACTTTGTGAGCGAAGTAAATTAATAATTGGAACGTTTTGACCAGACGGATGGATCGACTGGACTCTTGGGAAGATAGACAGACTGACACCGGACACGCCTATCCGTGTATCGAGATTCTTCAATTCAGATGAAACTCTTCCATACGTACATCAATTCCAGTATCAATTGGATGTACCGTCATAACTTTGCAGCATCTCGGAATCTAAATAAATGAAAAATACTCCGTTAATTGTAATAAAGTATTTCTTAAGCAATAAACTGACTAAATCACTATCTAATGAATATTAAGAATATCCATAAACTAAATGTTTCATGGAATCATCATAAAAAATTATTTTTCTCGCTTTTGCAATTAATTAACATAATCCCATCACCTTTATAACTCCAGCAGACCTAGACTCGTTTTGAAAGTCTGCGCAACACGTTCTGCCCGAACGAGTACAACGATCTCCTATATCTCAAGATTATACTGTCGCCAGTTTAGGCGCTTTCGTATGTTAAACACTATCAGTCGTTTAGATAATCACATCTCAGTGTATACGTCTCTGCATACACACTTCTCTGATACAGTAATATACAGATACTCGAATATCCACTATAGCATTAACGTATATATCTATAGTTATATGTCTACCTATGTGTCTGCACGAGAACTCGCAGCTTGCAGGTTCGATTGGACCACCCAACTAGTCACCGCGGAAGTTGGTCAGTGCTGGGGCATTCACGCATACCTTTCGTACACCATTACGTATACTTATACGCATAATGTAGAGATATCAGTATCCCACAGCCGATATACAAAGTCTAAGATCCGGTATCCAAATATTTTTTGAAAGACGTATCAGTCATACGTATTTCTAGGTCGCAGCAGAAGTAGAGCAGTCGTCGTATGAGCGACTTCCGATTTTTATAATGCTCTTACATGCTATCAAAGTACACGACCTTGGCTCTTGATGATCAATGAGTTCAAGCACTACGTGTCCATGTGCATCTGAACCTAGAAAAAAACATTTTCTGTTAAACCAAAGGAAATTTAGTCGCGCGACAGCGGCTTAAGGATAAAAGGTAACATAATATCACGTAAGGTAAACTGTGAAGTGGAGACGGCCCCTTAGTAGCGCAACGCGTTGGGTGGTCTCGGCTTCACTGTGGGTGGTCACTTACTAACACCATTTTGATATTAAACAGTTCCCTATACACTGTGTATATCGTATACAATGTGTGCAGCCTACACCGACACTTTCCATGGTGATATATCATTTCGATTTACACAATAGAGCACTTTTCTTTAGAACCGTACTCCAATCTCTGCCGATTGGTACCCACCAGACATGGCTTTATTCTATCTTTTCCTGAAGGATCCTAATGAGACCATGAAGTAGCGCTGAGTCCTTTCCTGTTGAATTGAACCTGAAATAAAATAATATGTATATTAGGTTAGGTTAGGCATAGTTAAAGTTAACATATGCATATGTGACACTTGTAGGCTTTTGGCTATGGTTCGTGTTTTAATGAAATTAACGATATGACTTTGAACATACCGGGGATGTTTGAGTAATTATTTTGCGTAATTTGGTTAGTTTATTAGGGATGTATTTTATGGTAGCTGAGGAACGGATCTCCTTTGGATTATTTTATGGTGCACTTTGTTAACTACTTAGGATGGAGGAAACATGGGTAATATAATGGACTGGATGGTAGCAGGAGGTCTGATTTAATGGTGATTTTGCTCGCTCGTAATTTCCTTGGTTAAGTTTCCAGTTTACTGAGAGTTGGGCAAAGACCAGAGGATTGTCGCTTTTGACAGTATTATCTGTCACGGGAGTTGAGGTACCAGTTCTGGACAATGGATGAGGAAATAAGGCAGACAGGTACCAAGTTCGGGGCGGGTTAAGACACGGTTGCGGACTCGAATTCTGCTAAGTCAATTCAAAGGCGGACAGTCGAGGCGTCAGATACTTGGGTGGTCCCGTCCTACGCAAACAAAATAGCCAAGAGGAACAGGTAGTTGAAGAAAATTTACTGACTTTCTGAATTTTGAAAAGGACGCTCACGGACAAAGGTGACTTCTTCTCTCTATTTATACCGGATGGATAGATACGTATGTACGTCCGACCACAAGCTGTTAAGCGTCTTTCTGTGTGACATCTTGAGAACGTTTACTTTCCAACATTCTAGCTCTTGAGGACGTTACAGATTTGAGTAACTTATTCACGCGCTCCATAGAAATTCCTGAAAAATTAGTATGAAGAGTATGATAAATATGAAAAAGCAAAAAAAGGATTTCACGATTGGATATAATACTTAGACGTGGTAAAGATGATACTTTTCATATACAAATGCACTGACAGCCATCTTCTTTTTTCTTTCTATTGGGTATTTCCTCGTCACGGTGTAATTCCTTTACAATGAGTCGTTGTTGGGGTGAGACATTTTTCAAAATGGGCGGAAGCAAAGAAGCAGCGTGCCGGCTCGTTATGATCCTTGACAGGAAATCGGAAATGCGTATAAAGTTGTCCCTCTTTCCTTTGAGCTGTCAGGGCCGACAAAGGCGGAATTTTTCTGGAAAATTTTCAAAATTATTTTATGGCTTTGGGCGTGCGGAGAAAAAAAATTGAGTTTCTTTAAGAGACCGTCACTAGATTGGAATCAGCAATGACTTGAATTTTTTTCCTCTCCACGGAAACCACAATTCCATGAAAATGGAATTATCTGTTTCACTGAGTTTCGTGCATCAGCGATTTCAATGAATTCTTTTAAGAGACTTCATAATAAAAGAATAATGTTGGCCGATTGTTGTGGTATTTCGATATAAAGAAATGACTATTCGGAATACGAAGGAACACAATGATAATGAGATGACGAACGATCGTCGAATTGCGGTTGTGCTGTACGTGAGTAAATATGAGACGCTGGTTCGTGTCCTAAATCGGGTCTGCGAAAGAATTATGATTCCGATTTGGAGAAACCTATCGGGCAGCCATTACTGGCTGACCATATTGCTTTTCATTATAGCTTGGACCACCGGCGTCGCCGCAATTAGTAAGTTGGATCTCTTACGTGAGCCGGCAGAGCGTTGAGACTGTTTTAGAATTAATGATCTATAGAAATGCCGCCATAACGACCAACCGTATTAAAAACAATCTAACCGATAATTATAGATGTAAGTATCTAGAAGAGCGCAGATCCAGGTAAGTGCAATTTGTACTTTTACTACGCGAGACATTCTAAAGGTACTAGAGAAAATAGCATAAGATGCGCGTGCATCGACTAAACGCAATAAGAACGCGAAAGGATTCTACAAAAAGTAAAAACAATTGATAGAGAAGTATCATATGGCTCGCGATTAACGTAGACGGTTAACCTGATTTTTCCACATATTTTGGTCAGTCTATCATCGCTTAATACAATAGTCAAACTAACGAAGCCTGATACTAAAACATTTCATTGATAATAAGAATTATTGTCACTCATAATATAGACAGTGAAAGAGGCGCAAATTAAAGGTCCATATCGGAAGGGTTGAGCGATGCAGAAGTCGGATAAAAAATCTGCCGAGTCAACGAAAATAATGGCACTTAGTTAGCGGCTCTGCGAGAGGAAAAGAAAGAAGAGCGGAAGTCGATGGTCGGATCGTTCTTATTTCGCGTAGCAGCCGCAGGATCGGTAGACATGAGTGGTGACGCTCTTCGAGATATGCTGGATCAAATCGTAGATCAAATATCATGGCAGACTTCCAGTAGCAGTCCCAGATATAGATAAGTATAAAATGATCTTAAGCACAGTCACTGCGAATAACGACTGGTCTTGTTATAGCCAAGATAGGTCAGTCGTGTAAAGGCAGACTTTGCATTAGTCATCCATCTATGGCAGGACCTTAACGATCTGGTGGAAGATACAGAACTTCATGGTAGAACTATATTATCATGAACACTGTGTATCAGAGTGCAAAATATGTATTTTGAAAAAAAAAGTACGAACCCCATAAGCAAACTTATTAAACTTCATTCTCGATGAGTATACCATGGTTGAATCGTTGTCTTGATCGTTGCAGATATTAAAAATCGAAAATTGTGCGTGCCATCTTGTCCAGTTGAGTTTTGAATCGATGATATCTACGAAATGGAACAAACAGGGAGTCGGACAGATGGACGGATGGAATTATCCCGCATACCGTGTTTATTATTTTGTAAGTGGGTGGTCCGGCAGAGAAGTCCGGGTTGGCTCAGTGGCTGATAATATCTCGTGTCCTGCACGCACCGGTGAACGTAACTCGAGGTAACGCACTGCGTCCTCTTGCGTAAGAAAGTAGTCTCCATCCTGGGGAATTACACATGCTCGCTTAGCTGCGTACACGCAAGTGCGTACACCGCACGTTGCGATGCAGTCTTATCCTCGTGAACGTGGGTAGCATTTCCAACCCGTGTGGGCAGACTACAAAAAATACGACGGTACATACCTATCTACCCACCAAGCACCATTCTTCTATCTTCCGTTATAACCTGGACAAACTCACGTCGAACTTGTCTATCCATGTACGATCACTTTGGGGTGCAATTGCATGTTCTTTTTCCACTTACCAATTACATAACGGTTATTCTCCTTCGGTATTTCCTTATAGATGAATTCCTGATGTATGTAAACAACTTTCAAAAGGCACATTTTTGTTCGACAGAAGCGAGCACGGAGTAACGGCATAGGGAAGATTCAGGATACAACGGTATGAGAGTATTGTCTATTACGTAGGGTTATGTAATTCACATTTAAATATACAGTCGATAGCATTGCATGAAGAAGGTTTTCTTTTAAACTGTGCAAAAGGACAAGATCTGAGATTGACTTACCAAAAGTAAGGTTAGGTTATGGCAGCCGGTAAGGAAAGCATGGGAAGCATGGGATTTCTTTGGTACGTCAGGAAGAACGGTTTCGTATCACGACAGTACTCTTCAGCAGAGTGGCTCTGACCTTGCCACCTCCACGTCCTTTGACTTTCTCTGAAAATACTCTCAGTCGTGATTCACCGTTGGTAAGTAAGCAGTAAGCACGCGTTACACGAGTTGAATGGCGCCCGACTGTAGGCAACCGCAATGCACGCTGGGTATATTGGATTGAGTGACTTACAGGCGTAACTCTCATTGAATCAGCCACTCTCTTCCTACCCTCACTCATTAAGTAGATACAGAGTCGGCAAAGATCAAAGCTCGTCTCGACACGCTCGCTTAATACCGGGTGGCGAGTTAAAAATGTCGTAAAAATTAAGAGTCGCATCAAGACGCTCCTTATCCATCGGGATGAGGGAGAGGCCAGTATCCTGATTGCCATCGTGCCGACCAAGAGGGGCTGAGATCTGAGTAAATATAAAGTGAGTGAAATCTATGATATATTGTGTTTTAAAAATTCTTTAGTAAAATATGAGGTTTCGTGAAAGCTATGGACTTTGTGTAACGGTTTATTGGAATATATGATTGGCTGCTTTTGCTACGGAAGAATTTTTTTAATTTATCTACAGTCGTATCCTCAGGCAGACGCTTTCTCACCGTTACTCCTGGCTCTATTGCACCAACCGTCTCATAATGCGTGAACGCGTTCTGCTTATATCATGTAGATGAAAGAGATTTTTTAGATCAGTGATTATCAACGAGAAAACTCTACCCGTAATTTTTATTTTATACATCAAATCCATTACTATGATAATAAGTTTGCCTGGGTGGAATTATGGGATATTTCTTTTTTATAAGTCCGATACTCCCACGCGACTTGAGTAACGTTTGCATCGAGTAATACAAACACGGACGGCGGCGTTTCTTTTGTACGGTTCAACACAGGAAGTCCGTTCCTTGGTGGCTTTAAATTAGGTATTCCAGTCTGGAAGAGTTTTC
Organism: Cephus cinctus; assembly: GCF_000341935.2. Classification (NCBI taxonomy): domain Eukaryota; kingdom Metazoa; phylum Arthropoda; class Insecta; order Hymenoptera; family Cephidae; genus Cephus; species Cephus cinctus. Next base: position 690,601 of record NW_014332762.1, read on the forward strand.
TGTACTTGACGCCTTAACCAACTGTTGACCATTCCATGTGAGTTGTATACAATTTCGAGGTTAAATTCTTTCCAACGATTCCCTTGATATTTTGTTCTTCGTAGTTACGCTGTATTTCACGCAAGACATTTTGGAATATTCCGAAGGAAAAAACAGATGGACTATACTTCTTTTTGCTTTCTTCTCAACAATTTCACGTGTGAAATGGTTCGTCATTGGCTGAGGGTGTCGGACGAGGCATCGCTGTGGGTGGTCTCGTGTTTGTACATTACCTCCTTCACTCCTCACACTCTCTACTTCTCTTCCATCTCATCAGGTCTGTTTTTTTTATTTTCTTTTTCTTCTTCTGTTCGGGACACATACACCAAGAACGGCTTTTTCAATCGGACTTACTTCCACACTCTGACAAATGCACAAACGCCTAATGAAGTCGCATCGTTATGTAGATATTATGGGGACAGGTTAATAAGTTAATCGTTCTTGGTAGCGTTTATTCGAGTCTTAACGAACGCATTCTGGACAGTTGTTGGCTCCTTAAATGTATCACGCGAACGAGCGATTAAGAAAGGATTTGTTGAGTTCAAATAAAATTTTGTACCTAGCCTGATGTTACGTCTACGAATAATTCATTGCAGCGCCACGAACTTGCTCCAGGGAAAAGTTGAAGCGGCGCCGGGGATTAACGTATCATCGCAAATCCATCAAGACAGTCGTGCACAAGGGTCCTACGATTCCAAGAGAAAATGACTTCCCGGGATGAGAATTCCCTTCTAAGAAATTTATGCAAAATTTCTATTTTCATCGATTCTGTATACCGATTCTCCATCAGCTCCTCTTCGGCCGTTGCATGTATTGACATTTGTTATTTTTCTACCAACGCGAAACCTTCAATTTTCAACGTGTTTACTCCATTCTTGCATCAGAGATCTGGTACTTAGCGTGTAGCTCTCGTCGACGGTGTGCTGAGCAGTGTCAGCGTGTGAAGGGTAGACTACGGAGTAGCATCTGTGAATCGTGCGTGTCTCGTCAGAATGACTTTGTGTGGGTAATGTTTTTGCTCGAGGGGAAATGGTACCGCGTGTGTGGTCCCGGTGCTAAGACCTCTTACCTCTCTGCGGCGGAGTCGGCGTATCCTAGCAACCTAGGACGCCAGAGAAGTCCAGCCAATCACAGACAGGTTCGCGTGAGTTCGGCCGTTCTCGACTATATTCGGTTCTGACGTCAGCGGTACTGGCACACATGTACTTTGGGACATTATGGGCCCCTGAGAATGATCGCGGTTCCTTGAAATAAAAAAATTTTCATTGACACGTCATATTGCTCAGTTTACATTAATTTTTTTACGCAGAATTTAGTGGCATTGTAAAATCAATTTATTCTTGTATTCTATCTGCTATTGAATACAAGCGCTACTGTTTTCTGAACTACGACATTTATGTTTCTGGAGTAAAAGATTTTATTTAACTAAAGTGTCATCTTTTGTTTCAGATAACAGTAATCGTATTTTCCTTTGAGACATCATTGACAAGGTTAGATGCGAATCCTGGTATTTATTTTGGCCTTAGAAGAGATTGGAGACGTGAACCAATTCAGGGCCCAAAACATACCGATCACGCGTTACGCTCCTGGATATTTGTGCAGCTCTGATCCGAAAGAGGGGAGCCATCCACTATGGCCGCCACAGAAGGCAGGCTACGAAAGAAATGTGGCACCGCTTTTCCCTTAGTACGGACTTAGACTGCTCTAAGTGCCGGTCGCACATATTGGTGTCCGACAACGTTTTCCCTCGTGTGACAGAAAGACAGACAGTTTCTCGTAGAAGCTCCCAAGTAAAAGCCAGTGTTGGCAATCGTGTCTACGTCGATATTATACTACAGGCTCTCACGGTGATCAGACGTAGTGTAACCGAATGCCCAGACTGTCGTGCTGTTACAAATCTGGAACAGTCCCGAGTGATTTTCCAAGCACTTCTAGAGACACCGGAGCTAGTGTCAGCTGCCTTATACATCCTAAGAAGTCTTACTGTTTAACACCTGTGACACTAGCCACGAGGAGCACTGTCTCGGCACTCGCGACTCCCACCAGCTTCGCCAATAACAGTGGATCGTTCAAATAAGTTTTCCCGCTAGATCGACCTGCGATTTATTCAAGATCGATATACCGCGTCTATAGCAGAGACCGTGAATAATAAGGATCGACAAACGAATCTTCAAGCTGCTATTACCATTGTATTAAACCTGATGAATGTCACGTACGCGTAGAATCGTTTAAACTGGTTTAGCTCAACGTGAAATCTTGGACACGCGCGGCAGATGTGCCTTTTTTGAAAGCCGACTGGTGCGCGTCTCCTGAAAGATACTTACTGTATTATCGCATCCAGGAGTTCAGGACGTTACGTACCCCACGTTGAGATACAGTGCTGTGAGTGGTGATAGAGATCTGATTACAAGAAAGCACATGAGTCGATCTGCCGATAGAAAAAGTGAGAGTGATTGTCTGTCCGTTTCTCTGATGTATTCAACCGATTGCCCATACGTCGTGTGAAAGATCATGGCTAGAATTCGGTGAGTGCGGGTTCTGGAAAGTCGAGTGAAAATTAAAAATAGTTCTACCGCGTGTCGTGTCGGGGGCAGATGCATGACGGATCATGGTCGCTGCGTCCGGCCCTTCAGGGATCCTAGCGGGACGCCCTTCTGGTTCTCAGACCCAGATTTTACAAAATGGCACGAGTACGTCGAGTTGCAATGGCAAGGCTGCCATGGAAAATACAAAACAGAGGCACGAGAGTGATTTGTACGTGAGGCCAAGTTGGACGGATGCTGCCATCGCTTTGGACCAGCTTGAAAAGGTATAGAGAGCCAAATTAAAACTATAGTTGCTATCCTTGTCACCATTGACATAAGTACCGGGACATTCACCTTCAATTTGCATTACCTGTACGCTCATTTGAATCGCCCGCTCTTTTTTCTTTCGTTCAGGTAAACGCAAAAATATCTTCTCTGCAGATTCTCAAGCATTGCCATCTCCACTGGTACGTCAATACTTCCTGATTCTCAAGAAAAGTCTTAAAATATTCATCCTCCTCGTACCTTGGATCTAGAAGAGTGGAATAGTCTTTCTTTTTCGCGAGACCCAAAAGAATGCTTCATCTTCTAGAAGGCATGCCTCTTTGGAAGGTGTTCCGTGCTCCATAGTTGCCTCTCCTACAACGACCCTGGTAGACTTTCACAGACGCGGGTGGTCCAAATCGTGTTTTCAAACGCAACCCAGTACATCAACAGTCGGACTATCGACCGGATCGAAACAAGAAACAACTTCCTGCTCGGTAGCCAGACTATTTTTCTTAAGACTAAAGTAACACTCGCCCAATGCGCAAGCATAGTACCTTCAAGGTCTTATAGTAAATGTGCGTAGCACGTGATGACGATTATTGTTGATATCACCTTTCGAAGACCCCAAGTCTTCAGCGACCTCCGCAAGAGGAGAGGAATGTTCTCGGAACGGGAAATAGGTGGCTCCGTTCCATATTACCGCGAGAAGAAAACCAGTTCCACCTTGAGCCATACAGTTTCCGTGGTCTCCAGCTGACTTTCGAAAACCATCCGAAACTAATTCTACACTGAATTCGGACTGGTTCCAGGTAATACTCAGTCAGAATAAATTTGCGCGGCAATTTTTTACCTGTACAATTCCTTCTAACATCCAATAATTTATTCTCAGGCTGTTTTGTTTGATGTTACGCCGATGATCCTCCTAGTCGTCCCAGGAACTTCCAACTTTTCTCCAACTGCTGTTTACACGATTGCGCAATTTAATAATGCCCGGTTGAACAAGAATGAATTCCTTCGACGGGAGGAGGGTCCATGCTCTACTTTTCTCGAAAGTGCCTCCATAGTAGCGCTTTCGTGCGAGATGAGTCAGTGACTCATGGCCAGTAGCCTCAGCCTTGTACTCTGCTGTACCATCATTCCACCTCAGCACTGAACGTTGGCAATGTGCATTCCCCGTAAAGAGATGGCTCTAGGATAGTCATACATAAAGATAGCAGAATATCGATTCCGAAGCATCGACTAGACAGTCATTGTAAATACTCGAGAAAGTATTACCAAAAATTATTATATATACAAGGGAGGTTCCGTAATGTATATAGAAGTCAGTACCACGCTTTGAGTCCTGTAGGCACTTGCATTCCTCGTCTCGTTGGAATGTGAAGTAAATTGATATCAACGTGGCTGAATAAGTCATCCGGGTGCGTGTGCTCCTAGGGTACGGTCTTATACTTGAATTTATGTGAGCCCATTCGGGAAATCGTGTTTCAGAGTAACGGAATACACGCAGCTGGTTCATTATATACGTATATATAGATTTACCTACATAACTGGAATATACCTATACGTATAACACACGGTACAAGTATCGCGAGGCGCCTTACTTCACAGAGAGCGAGAATGTCCCGAAGCCAGGATATTTTTCTCGATGAGGATGGCTATAATATTTCATAATCATGTCTTAATTTCTGGCAGCTGAACCCGCGTGCACAATGCTGGCATTCACGCACGTTGCGTTCCCGACGTGCGTGTAGACTGAGATTAAAGGGCGCCGACATCGTGTGAGGCTTCCATACTAACATTATAATACGGACGGTGCTCTTGGCCAAGGGCTGAGGGGGAAACTACGAAGGGGGGGCAGGGGTTACTCACAATGCCCGGAATTCATCGATCTACGAGCTGTCTTACCCGAGTAAAATCGTAGTGATCCTTCAATCTCGTTTTCTGTCTATTTGACTCTGGATAAAATCAGTGTAAGATCCACAAAATGCCTATTGACTTTTTTTCTCTTACCAAGGAAAGTCTGTAACAGAGTTACGTCGATGGGTGTCTTCGGTGCAAAAGGTAGCGCACGGGTATCGAGCGTGAAAAATTGGAAAGTATTTCGATATAATGGGAGTTCTAAGTAGCCGAGGAAATTTGCGGGAAACGTCGACTGGCCAAATCTATAAGTTAGCAGGGAGGTAGCCGAAAGGGGCCTCGGGGTTAGGAAATTGGGGCCCCTTTGATCTCTGCCAGGGATACACGCCCCCTGCCATTGCCTGAATGTCTTCAATCTTCATTCTTACCGGGCCCCATACCTGCCGGCGTATACCTAACTTAAGACCCTGCAGACCCACCAACCGCTGCGGGCCCCCGGGGCCCCAAGCTACGTCTCAATCTCCCTTTGACGTTGATAGCTTCATCCTTCAGTCGAAAATCGAGCGCCCGAATTTTCGTTTCATGATACCGAATTACCTAACCTCAATTATCCTGCATTAGCTCCTGCTATCCATTTAAGACTACGGTACTTGGTTGTTACACACAGAATCAATAATCTAATAGCGTTAGATGGATGTGCGGTTAAAATTTGAATGACGAAAAAAGAATTGTTATTAAAATTCTTCCTTTTGCGACTCCTCGCAAACTTAGCTCTATTCGCGGCGCAGTGCTATTGATAATTCAATGAACGTTCGATGACGAGGAGGTAGATAAGAGTAATTTAAATCTTCTTGTATAATAGTTTTGTGATGCGTGTAACGTCTAGACAACTCCGAGATAGGCATCGGGGAGCCACCCACTGAAATCCCACGTACAATTGTACTCTCTAGGCAGAGATACATTTCAATTCCATCTAGAAGGTGTTCGGTGAACTTTAGAATTCCTTACGTCACTTAACCTATAGACTGTACAGGTATATATAGTTACGTTTGTTCCTACGATATGCATACGAACTGACAGCTGAGTAGAGACTAGAAATGGGATATATGATCTTGCGATTTTTAATCGATAAAATCTCTCTCTCTCTCTCTCTCTCTCTCTCTCTCTCTCTGTTCAAGCGTATATTGTGACACAACGTCGTGGCTGGCGACAGTTTAAATCCAGGAAGAAGAAGACCCCGTTTCTCGTAAGTGCTCGCGGGCCTGTATGGGTTTTCTCGTTGGTGGGCAGTATCTACATATTACAACCTCGTGACTGGGACCACCACCGTTGACATAAGATCCTGTTATGCTGTCTGCTATCTACTCGCAGCCCGAGTCGCACCATAAAAAACATTAAAAATACAAATAACATAAATTCGTTAGCATCCTTCCACCCGATGGGGAAGGGGGGGAGGAGGAGGCACCGTTGGCCATTCTCCCGCACGAGCAAATCGAGCTCGAGAGAGCGAAATAACGAGGCGTGCCAAGGATGTAGAAGCTACCGCGTCGAGTCCCCAATCACGACCTTCCTCCTCCGTGAGGAAGAACCAGAGCATTTCTCAAAGAGAGAGAGAGAGAGTAAATGACATTTTCTGTTGTTTCTCGTGTTCCCTTATCTGGATCCTCCATTGACGATGTCATTTAGCGCAAAGGTGTTGGCGACGACCGACAAAAATAAAAGGAAGATCTGACATATATGGAGTATAGAGTTTCGACTTTGGGTTCCAGGCCGAGGAATGCGCTCTCATGGGACTTATATGGGACTCACCTGGAATCCAATCGTTTCCCTGGCTCGAAAAGGATCTTTCTGTCGCTCTGTCGGCGAACAAAAATTTTGCGCTCTTCCAGGTCATCCGAGTATATCCCTCCTTCGAAGCCATGTGGCTGACGTGAATTCGGTATATGTATAAGGTTACCCGAGCTACCTCCGGAACGGTACGCAAACATAATTGACTGGAAAACCATGCTATCCGATATTCAGCTACTGGCCCAAGATACGTGAACGTAATCCATATTTTCATCTATTCGGCAGAGTATAACTGTACTTTTTTGTTGTTGTTTGAGATAGTGGCTTCTCTCCCTGGGCGCTTGGTTCTCTCTCTCTCTCTCTCTCTCTCTCTCTCTCTCTCTCTCTCTCTCTCTCTCTCTCTCTCTTTCCTTCTTTCACTCTGTCCCTTTCTCTGATTCTCCTCTCCTGACCAGAAGAGATAGGTATTGTTGCGGGTGGTCCACCGAGCACATTGTCAGGGTGACCACCAGGTAGTGCGCAACGTTGCCGTTTGCAATGTTGCGGCCCTCGTTTATGCGCGATCGCCCGGTACTAACTTCGTTCTAAAAGTTTAGCCGTGGTCGCGGCTGCCATTTATCATCGTCAAGCCCACACGGCCAATTTAAAGTACCCGCTGCTGCCGTGCCGCGTTCACGTGTATAACGGGTGACCCTGGTGAAACCTGAGGATACCTCAGGCAAAGTATTATCACGTTATTGCTACGAGTCAGAAGAGAGAGATGGATGAAAGAAGGGTTACTTATACTCCGAAACCCTTCCATGTTCCAGGGCAAGGCGGAGGGTCAAAGATCAGCGGTATGGATCAGGGCGCGACTGCAGGATCAGTTGAGTCAGCTGGGATACTTTTTGCAAAGGCACGCAGGGAAGGTCTTGTTCGTCGCGATCTTGGCACTAGCCACTTTCTGCGTGGCGCTTAAGTCGGCCCAGGTCCACAGCAAGGTCGAGCAACTATGGGTCCAGGGTAAGTTCCATTGGAGTAGTACGGAATCGACGTCCCTCCAGTCTTGAAGTCGACTTCCGGTTCTCATAACTGTGTACCATCGAATCTGTCTTGTTGATTCTCTTCCTTACCGACTGCCTCATCCGATACCTCGGTGGGGGGGAACCCATTGAAATGAGTCTGAGCCAGGTATACACGCAAGGTACTTCGCTATACTGGTTTCCGGCCAGCTTCGATCTTCCCTGCACGAGCTCTCCAGCGACTGTCCCTAATGGCGCCTGTCACTCAACGGAACAGAACGAACTAGACTTCTGTGTGTCTTGTGATGTATTCCTGTACCTTGTGGAGAACGGAGAAAGAAAGAAAGAAAGAAAAAAAGAAAATGTCAAAAAGAATATCGCGAGCAGAATCCCCGCCCCCAGTACATTAGTTGCTCGCTGGGTGGCCTCTATATTTATCCGTAGGCTCGAATGTTAATTCAAACGCTCCTGCAACCTACACCGTACGCATGGCGCACTTAGGTAAAGTCCGTCCAGGAAATGGAGCCACCGGTACTCTGGTGAAATAGCGCCGACTCCAAGGCACGAGCACCGTCTGGAAAGAGATACGATCCCAGTGAGTTACCTTAAATCTTCGAGTCATCAACGCGAACAACTGTAATTCGTTTAATTTACGTATTACCCGTGGCAACGTCTACTTACCATCTGACAAACTTTTTCCTTTCCTTTATCCAAGTCAGCGCCGTCCCACGACCACAGTCGGTCAGCCGCGCCAGACGATATCGATCAGGATCCGAGATGGACGTGTCGAGATCAGTACCGGATATCCGTGAGGTGACTGCGCGCGAGATGCGGGCGCACTGTGCCTCGATAACGCACGATGCAGAACCCGGTCAGACTGTTCGGTAAATGGTTAACCGGGGAGGACAGAGCAACCTCATCCTGCAGCACCTGACCGGTAGAGACAAATTTAGTCTGTCGAATTTTACGCACCAAAGGGCTCGCTCGTGTAAATACAATCTCAATAGAAACAATACACAGGGTATACAGCTGGTGGGCAAGCGCATTAAATAGTCGACGCATGCGCAGAAGATGTTTATTCGAGCACGTTCAAATACTTTTCTCCCTTTTAGAAGTATTCACTTTTCTTATTAGCCAAGATACGAGCGGCTCGCGAAACACTGAGATGCGAATGACGCGCAGTGATATCTTTCTCTTCCTGGACGTCCGCGTACACGGCCTAAGAGAAGCATGGGCTTCGGGTACGTCTTGAGCGAGCAAGGGTATCCTCACGCTTCGTCTTGGTGAAGATGCCTGGGTACAGGGTGTTTCATAAATTCTCAGAGATTCCTAAAATACCTCGGAGACCTCGTCCCTTCTCTGCGTTAGATACGAATACTCAAGATATTCCCATCCGTGGTAATACGTTACACAGGACTAAGGATTACTTTGTGGAAATCAATCGATTAGATGACCGATGGGTTTCACGGTAGCTGATCGATCAGTTTGTCATGTCGCTTTACACGTAATACGATACACCCCTAAATTGAGTACTTATATCGTAAGCCGTTACAGGGCTTCGCAAAGTATCCACTGGTTGGCGCAATGCCTGGTCCCGATGGTCCTGCGCTTCTGTAACGGCCTGTAGAGAGACAAGGAGGGCTCCTCGGCGTTAGTGTGACCGGGCAGACAGAGGACGAAGGCACGACGGTACACGAGGGCCGACCGACTGCTTACATCTTCATTAGGCCCCCATGCCTTCGAGTGAGAGAGGAGCAGAAGAAGCAGAGATGCCGGCCCGGCGAGAAAGGGTCGCGAGGGAAGGGAGTGTCGGAGTAGGAGAGAGGTACCCAGAAGAGGAACGGAGCAAGGGAGCAAAGGAGCAAGACGCGGAGTCCTCGTAAGACCTCAACGGGGATAAGAGAGTCAGAGGATCGTCCCAAGACCCACCGGGAATCTGTTGTTGTTGCACCGTCCGATGGACGGGCGCATAAACAGAGGATCTCATCTCCTGTTTACGCTACACTGTTATTCGCAGGAGTCCACGTACGCTCTCCGAGAGTTGGCTGTCGCTCTCTTCCGGTCATGAGGTCTCTCTCTTTCTCTCTGGATACACTACAGATATAGGTACACGAGGATCCAATTAGTTAGTCATTTGTATTCCACGAATGGTCTTTCGGGGAAATTCACGAGGCTCTGATCGGGATCACTTCCGGCAACAGTTCGGTTCACTGTATAGTGTGCCGGGCAGGGATCACGTCTGCCATCTAGAGGAGCGTGCTGTACTACCGCGATCGCGTTTTAGGGAATATGCAAATTGTTGGGTTTTATATTTTAGGTGAAAATGGAGAAATTGGCTTTTCAAGAAATCGATAGTAATCGATAGTAATCGATTTGACGATTAGGACGACCTTGAATGTCGAGCGCGGTTGTTGGTGTGCGGCGACTTTGAATCGTTTACACGGGAGTTGGGTCTTTCGCGGAGGTCGATGAGTACCACTGGGATTGGATGGGGCTCGGTTCCGGTGAATGGTCGCGGTGGGTGGCCCGCTCAGCTCTCTGTGTGCGCCAGCCAGCTAGCCAGCCAACACACCAGCCAGCGGTGGGCCTGCGTGTCTCAGTGCCTGAACCAAGAGTTGGTCCGAGTCTGAACTAAGCCTGCTTGGGGCCATCACTGGGCTTCGGTGGGCCTCGCTCACAACTTCGTCAAGGAGTCCGAGATATACCGTACCTACACCTTCAATCCTCCTGTCCCGTTCATACTATCCGTCTCGTGGGCATCAACCCCGAAAAGCTATTGTTCGTTTCAAAAAATTCGACGGGACTATGTTGCTGTTCAGCCTCTCCCCCCCCCTGTGCCCTTTCCTTCTTGGACACTTGTTCCGTAGAACCCGCTGAACTAATCTCACTTCGGAGGACAGCGCTACTTGCGCCTCCTGCTTCCTTATAGGAGCCGGCGGGTGCCATTTAATTAGCAATTTGTATGGATAGAGTCAGTCAAGTCTGAGAGGTAAAGATACCCGTCGGCTGCGACGTGACGCGATCAGTGATCCCCAACGTGTTTGTCGTCTCTTCTTTTGATTTTCATCCGGTCCAGATGTCATTGGCTCTGTGGCTGCTGCGAAGCCTGATCGCGGTTATGGAATATCAATTTTAATGGATCTTTATTAACGAGGGAGCTTACGACGTTTATGAGAAAATAATCTTCTTCCGCTTTACGTAAATCAGTGAGTCCTACGTGGAAGAGAATCGCAATCCTCCCAAACGCCATTAACGTTTCACCCTAGAGCTATCGCGCCTTTTTCCCAATTCCCTTTGGGGAAAAGGGAACCCGCAGGGCACCAAAAATACCCACGACATTAACACGAACCGCAGGGCTAATAGCATATGGGAATGCTGGAACACCCTTAACGAGGAGGAAGAAGTCGGGCAGACGCACGTGGTTTTTATTTTCACACGCCGTAAAGCTGTCCGCACGTGTTTTCTCAAGGAGTGCTTTCAGTTTCACCGTCTCGGAATTCAGGAAGTGGCTGCTCAGCCCCCTTGCCGATTAGCGACCATTCCGGTATCCTATAACTGACCTCCGTCAAGCGGAAGGCCGCTGTTACGTCCACGTAACCGCCGTTAAACTCGAAGACAACGGAGGATCTTCTGCGTCTTGGTACCATGAAAGCCCCCACAGTCACCAGGGCGGGTGCCCTTTCTCTAAATTGGTATAATCGTTGGAACTTTCCCCAAGTCCCGGAGGTACGTTTCCTCGAATTCTCAAGAAGCCTTGAAGAAAGAAAAGAAGGAAAAAGGAAAAAAAAATCTCTCAGGAGACTCGAGAAGCAACGTTCGAAAATCTACAAGGGAATGATTCGTGGTAATCGTCGGACATCGACCAGGTTGCACCTGCCTCTTGGCGCTAAGGCACGGTAAAGAAAAAAAGGATTTCTCAACACACTCGTCCCCCAGGTCTTGTTGATTCTGGAGATAAGTCTCGTGTATGCCCAAGGCCAATGTCAAATTACCGTCAAATATTTGTCTTGCAAACAGTCGAGTCTCTACTGTCTCTCGGGTCCCACAGAAGCCACCGATAGATTCAGCGGGGCCCAAGACCCTTGAAAATGATGACTTCAGAAGGGAAGTCAAAGCTGTTAGGTTTGATCCCATAATAAAAATGTTTCTCACAACGTGTCTACATTCGGTACTGTAACGTAGGGCGACAGACATCACCACTTAGTGGGGTAGATCGGAAAATTGAAGTTGATTAACGGGAACTCATAGCGTAGGGGAGGGTGCGGTGACCCAGCATGGACCGAGGACCAGTGACCGAGGAGGGGGAAGAGCGTTCCCTCCTTTTTCCCTCGAATGGAAAAAAAAAGAAAACGAAAAGAAAGAGAGGACGAAGGTGCGCTGCGCGATGCTAACATAATGAAACAATGGAGCCAATGTTGGACCGCCCGGTGCTGAATGGCGAGTGGCCAAGAGCTTCCGACAGAGAGGCCGCCATTCAGGAGGCCCGTGGAGTACCAGGGATGGACAGAGTCCTGCGAGGCAATTACGGTAGCCGGGAGGGGACAGAGCGGTAACATCTCCCTCGAGAGTGACTGGGACAGAGAAATAATTACAGAGACGCCCCGTCGATAAATCAAGAGATTCACTCCACTCTCCTCCCCTCGCCGCGTATCTCCTCTCTACCATACCGCAACGGCATCCCTTGGTCGCCCTTCGGGAACCATAATATTAATTTTTCCTTATTCATCCTGCACCTTTTACATCTACTTGACTTCCTCTCTCCTGTACCGACCCCGACGTACTTTTCACTGTTATCCTGCTTCTTGCCTCGTAGGGCAGAGTCAGTGTCTTTATTACGAGGAGCTCCGCTGCCCGCATTCTACAGAGTGATTCACCCGATGCCGGCGCTAGGCTCCATCGTACCCATAGTACACATTGCGCGCAGTCAGCCTCTACGCGCCTCCGATACCCTTTTGGAAGTCGATACGATGGAGGCTCGCAGAAGAATTCCATAGTAGATTCAATAGTGACGTAATATCTACAACAAGGGATAGCACAGATCAAGTAACGGCGCAAGGACGCGTCGAAGACGATCAACTAGGAATTTTCATACTCGCGTATTAGGACACCCGTTATGAAGTGACGCTCCTCCCGGAAATGTTGTCTCGGACAAAAAATTGTTTGTCCAGAGGAGACACGGGACGAGTCCCGGGAGCGACTTCATTACGCCCTACGGATAGTCCGTGAAAGTTCTTCTTCGTCCCTGGAGCCGGGATGGACCTACGGCTGACTCCTATATCCGTAGACAGCGGTCCCTATGACCGCCCATGGGCCCCCGTACTAATTCTCATCCAAGTATCCGTGGGAGTCATGAGTAAGATCCTATGGGGAAACACAGCCAAGTTGAGAACCACTGAATCGAAGCAACACGGGTGGTCCGGAGGGCCGTGGCGGAACGTGCAATACGCCGTCGGCATTTTTGACGATGAAATCCGGCAGGATGGGGGTACCGAAACGTACGGCCCATACGCCATTTCCATAAGCCAGCAGTCTCGACGACGTATCCACGTTGATTTCGTAAAGATAATAAATTTTACGAAAATTTTTCTATCGACGCAACCCTCCTACCTAGGTCACTTAAAAATCAAGTAAATGTCACGCGTGTCTCTTTTCTACCCGTAGAAGGTGGACGTCTGCAGAGGGAGATGAAGTACGCCTCGGAAGCACTGGGCGAGGCGACCGCCTCCACGCACCAGCTCGTCATCCAAACGCCAAGACACTCCGGAGCGAATATCCTTCATCCCGCCGCGCTAAAGGAACACTTAGCGATTCTTAAGGCGGCTACGCAAGTCACCGTTCACCTGTTTGAAATGTGAGTCTCCTCTTTATATATATAAACACACGTATATCCCGCACACAACACCCCAAGGCACTAAGAGCCACGCGAATGCAGTACCCACGAAGGAGCGAACAATGGCCCGGTCAGATCGTTAAATCTTTATCGACGATTAGTCACGGGTGCGGAAAACTCTCTCGACCAATTTTCATCGGCGACAGACGCGCCCAGCTCGTTTCATAGAAACTCATCGGAACCCCTAAAAATATTCGCTTTGACATACAACCGCCTATGCGATACCAATCACAGTGGCCTATATACTAATCCCCGTATACTTTTTCATATTGTAGCTCGTGGAAGCTGAAGGACATGTGTTACGCACCGAGTATACCGAACTTCGACATGCACTACATCGACCAGGTAATTCAGAAGTCCCGGCTGTGCCGTATCTCACGCAAGAATTATTGCGAACGCTTGTATCGCTCGAGAGGACGAAAGAAAGGAAAAGGACTCAAAGCTCCCCGTCGTTCGCGCGACAAATGTACCGCGTTCTTGCTGCTCGCTGTTCTCTGTACCCGTTGGGCCTGTACATGAAATACAGGGGTTGCTCGAGATAATAGGGGCTGCCGGCGGGGAAGGGGGGCTGCTTGGGAGAATTCCCACTTTATACGGGATGATGGATGGGCTGGCATGCAGAGACTCGCCGCAAGGTGGGCAGCCACCCATATCACGTGGGCGCCTCTCTATACCTTTGCCAGACGCGAATATCGTGCTCTCGTATGTGCGCATACGAAGCGTATAAATATAGACCGGCAGTAGGCATACGCGTGGACGCACGCATACCGCGTAACCACGTTACCAAAGTATCCACGTACGGGAGACGCACGAAGGAGGACTAAGCTAAATAAGCGGCCAGGCAATTAGCCTCGTGTAATGACGGGGTGCGGCCGCGACCGTACGCCGTGTCATGTGTGGTCCAGGCTCTACCTGTCATTATACGCAAATGTGACCGAGCGCAGTAAATACCTGACCAATGGCCTCGAGGGTAAACGCTCGACGTCGGTTCCCTTATGATATGCCATTTCCGCTTTTGACGTATATCCGGTTTGAAATATATATATATGGGGGGGGGGAGAGGGAGGGGGGCTGTCGAAATGGATTTTTGTACTGGGTTTAAAATTTGTAACTTTATTTAAGGATTTTCTTTCTTTTCTTTTCCGGGGAACTCGATTACATCGCATCCCTCTCCCGTATTGTTGGGACATCTTTAAAATTCTTCCTGGAAGCAGGAAACTTAATCTACGATAATCTTCCCTTGGGGGACGCGGGTCTGTATTACTAAACGATAAAACACCGTGGAAGCCGACCTTATTCTATTTCTGAGAACGCGACGGTGGTCCCTGTGGGTTCTTTTTACTTGGACATCCCTTGATTTTAAGTGATAGATTAGGCATTTCTTGGGTTTTACTTTTCGATATGATAACAGCCCTCGGGCTCGGAGATGGGACTGCTAATGGTACATTTATATTTACTTTTGTACTGATTTATGAGCGAGCGAGTTTGAGTGTGATATTTTGGTCGTGACGGGGAACTTGTTTAGAATCGAGATGAGGATAGATACAGATTTGTATATATATATATATATTTGTTTTTTGCAGATTTTTGAAAATATCATACCCTGCGCCATTATTACACCTTTGGACTGTTTTTGGGAAGGGAGTAAACTACTGGGACCTGTTTACCCAGTTCATGTACCGTAAGTATCCTTATAAAGGCGTATTGCTAATTTTCACTTATCCAAGTAAATATATTTATTCAATTGCTCATCTCTTTCAGGGATGGAGAGATAAGTAGGACCGTACAATGGACCAGTTTAAATCCAACGGAGATGCTGGAGAGGATTAAGACACTGCAAACTGGCTTTCCCTTCAAGACCTTGGAGGATTATATGAAGAGATCAGGGATAACAAATGGCTACCAAAGTAAACCGTGTCTCGATCCGAGCGATCCGGAGTGTCCGAAAACAGCGCCGAACAAGAATACACAACAGGTATGTACCTGGAAGACAGAAATTCAAAATAAGTCACAGCAAGGTATCGGCACCTGGTTAGCATCTTCTTCGTGGACTGATCATTACCAGTACTCCAGTATAAAATTCAAAAAGCAACCCAGGTCTGCGAATGAGCATGAAAACTTTTTAACTCGTCCTTCCCCCCTACAGTTGCTTCATTGAAAATGTTGCACCTCAAATATACAATGTATAAGACATCCATGATTGGTGACCAATTCCTACAGGTAAGATATCATTCAGGAATACCAAGCGGCCACTTGAAATTCTGCGTGTGACGTACACGCGCACGTAGCGCGGCACCGAAAGCTTCAAATAATTCAATGGTCGAACCCTCACTGGACGAAATGGCCAATCAAAGCCGTAAAGCGTTGACTTTAATTAACGGCATCCGCAAGTATTCACGGCAGTGATCAAACACGCTTAGCGAGTCATAGCTCAACATGTCAATTGTCAAATCAACATGTATCCCCACGTATGTACATTAACATATGCCGCACATATGATATACCCCCTTCATTCAAATACGCTTCTAAGATATACATTTATCGGCTTGCTCAACATTGACGCCTTCCAACAGGCTCTACATTATTTATGACAATCATTTATTCTGCACGGCCTTAAAAGCTGTCAGATTTTTGGATATTTTTTTTGGTCGCCGTCCTTCAACCGATCCCCGGCCTATGTTATATAAAGATAAGAGACATACACATAGATAGGAGACATACACATAAATAGGACTTAACTGGCTGACTTAAGAAACAAAGTAATTAAAAGCTGGCAGTTAACGTTCGGCGACCGAGACGCGTCTTCAATGAAATATTCCCGTACGCTAAATCAGTAATAAATATGCGAGCTGCGTGGGTCGTACGGGGCATTAAAATAATAAAATCGAAAGATGTGCGTCATTATTGCGCTACGCCGGTGGTCGCGAGGTACACCGCCGGCATATTACGCACTTATCGTTTCGCCACCATTAACATACGTATACATATACGTGTGTATACTCTTTCATACGATTACCGCTATTCCATCGCGGTCGGAAAGCAAGAAGAAGAGGAAGGAGGACGAAGAATAAGAAGAAGAAAGACGCCGGGATAGAAGTATACATAACCTGGCAATGCGGTATAATCGCAGACTGCAAAGAGATAGTATCGGTCAAATTGATTTCACGTTATTGAAAGACTCATCGAGATCATCAACGGATAATCTATCGTTCGTATGTACAGTGAGGTCTAAGGTATCCTCGGCTAATTAGAAAGATAAGAAAGAGAGAAGCTAGATGACGCGAGACTACGAAGCTAATTTTTCTGGATTGTCCAAGGAAAAATCGAATGAACCAACCAGGCTTCATTAGGGCTCCCATACACCTGCTGCCTATAGTATATAGTTCCTGTATTATGTGTACCTATATATATATATATACCTACTGACCCAGGCACTACCTATTCTGCGGCGATGAAGTTATCAGAGCGTTTGCTCGCTGAACAGCTGCCATCTTTTTGCTAGGAGCAATCTTCCTCTGGCAATCGAGAGGGCAACGTGGACATCCCAAGTCGACTACGGACTGAGCTTTTCTACTGTAATAGGCGAATCTCGAGATTCTTAATTGCACCGGACGATTAATTAAAAACTAGTTTGGCTAACTTGTTCATAAAACATGGACTCTCCTTATATGTTGGCTTGACAATCCTGCCTCAGGTTACCGGTTCGTTAGAGATTCTAGTGGCTCTTGGAGTATCTTCCCTTGCCGCAATTACTTAATGCGATTACTGGCTCAATGGATACGGCACCGTAAGCGAATAAACCAGCGGCAATTATAATTCCTGATTCTTTGGACACTCTTCTCTCTGTTGGATTTTTTTCTCATTTTTTTCTTCGTCTTCCTGAATCTCTCGTATGGATCCTGTCGATATTCTCACTGTGTACGTACCATTAGCACGATTTATATTCCTGAGTAGCTGCTGCAAGAAGCACGAAGAATATGTCTGTAGATCGGTGACGTTTGCACAGCGACGAAATACGTGTCCTGCCGTGTGCCTATGTAAATGTCTGACGTAAGAATCGTGAATACGTGTTCGGTGGAAATAACATATGTTATCTTTATTTGGTATTCCGTACTGATATCCGGCGTCTGGTTTATTGGCCTATATCTTGAAGCGCTGCTAAGAGAAGGGCATTTGCCGTACGATTCGTGTCACTTGTATTCTTGTCGGTGTTGTTATGCAGATCTATGGAATCATCGTGATTAGAATTTACACTAGGTTCAATTGACAGTCTTAACGAAGTCCAAACTGGCCTTACCTTGGGACGTACGAATGGAATAAGTAAGTTCAATCTCGAGCAATGCTTCGATCGATCCATGACGAATCGGGAGTAATGGAGGCAGTGCGCGTAGAGCACTTGGTGAATTGCGATAGCTCACTGCAATTTCATAGGGATTTTTGCACTTGGAAATTCCCCATTCTATCTTGCAAACGTCACTCGTGCGGATTATGCGGATGAGCCGAGGTACCAAGAGCGTATTGGTACCCGTGTACCGCGTCCTCGGGGTCCAGGATGAAAAGTTGACCTTGGTCCTTCTACGTCAGACCTTGATGCATAAGGCGTACGAAAATCGCCGTGGGTGGGCCTGGGGGCTGCCTCCAGTCTGGTTCCTCGTGCGGGTGACACCCTGCGATGCCTGCGGCCTCTTCCATTGTAACGGGAGAAGGGAAAATGGGCTCTGTGACCCATGCCCCAGGAACTCTGGTCCACGGTGCCTCGCAGAGAATTCCGAGTCTCGAATCATACGAATTGTACGGCATGGTCGTGTATCCGAGTTTACACGAGCTAAATGGTAAAACGTATATTGCGATATACCGGATTGCAGAAAAATGTAATTCCGGGAGAAATCGTAGATCACGGGATTATTGCTATACGGCTTTTTAACCGAGGGGAGTCTGTCCTTTGAGAAGAAATAAAAAATAAATATCAAATTTGATATATCGTCGGATAGTATTTCTATACACGCACTCGGCACGTAGATCGTTAAGTTTTCTTAGAGGATTTACTGGGACTTAGAAAAGTACCAGTTTAACCGTGGCTCGTGTGTTACCGGTGTATCCGTTTGGAACAGCCCCTCAACTATCGGACAATTTTTTATCCCCTCAAACAACGGCCCTGGCCGATACGGCTAAAAGGGTACAAAGCGATGCACGGCCCTAAGGAAATTATAAAAACGTGATCGTAGGTGAGATGCTAGGTCGTAGAGGGGATCCAACGCGAGGACCTCACAAGGCGGTTTTATGGGGCCCTATAAAAGGAGCCCTTCCAGGACTACAGATGACCGACGTCTTGTTGGACTCCCCCTTGCCCAATGTCCCCCTATATCATAGTCAGAAGACACGGACAAGATAGAGAGACCACTGGCGTATGCATTCTCAAAATGAGAATTGTCTACTATACCGAACGTGGCTAAACGAAATTGCATACGAGTCAGACCACTCTGTCAGATACAACCTGAATAAACATATAGCGCGTGCATAGCGCGATCGTTCTTGAAGTCTCTTTGCACTCAGTAATCACAGCGTTCTCTATACGTTTTCGTAGGAGCCGGATATAGGAGCAGAGCTGACAGGAGGCTGTTATGGTTTCGCAGCCAAGTACATGCACTGGCCAGAAGAGCTCGTGGTCGGCGGAGCCAAGCATAACAAAACCGGCCACCTGACAAGAGCAGCGGCATTGCAGACCGTCGTGCAGCTGATGGGAGAACGAGAGCTCTATGATCTTTGGGCGAACACCTACAAGGTCCATCATATCGATTGGTCCCAGGAGAAGGCGTCGATTGTCCTGGAGACCTGGCAGCGGGCTTTCAGTAACCAAGTCAGAAAACAGCTAAGCGCCAATGGGAACGATTCTGCCCCGTACAACTTGTACGCCTTTAGTACGACCACCATGAACGATATTCTTGGAAAGTACAGCGAGGTCTCGGTTATTAAGATTGCCATTGGATGCGTTCTTATGGTAAGTACCGGTGGCTTTATAGCTGTACTCTTTATGCCGAAATGACTGGAGGATAACCGGAATTAAATTTTTACAGCTCTTGTATGCTGGAGTGGCACTGCTTCGATGGAAGGATCCGGTACGATCGCAATCTGGCGTGGGAATAGCTGGTGTTATGTTGGTCTGCGCCACCGTAGCTGCTGGTCTTGGATTCTGCGCTCTTTTAGGGATACCCTTCAACGCTGCTACCACTCAAATCGTACCATTCCTCGCGCTGGGGCTTGGAGTCCATGATATGTTCCTTCTGACGCATACTTATGCAGAGCTATCTGTAAACGAAGTGCCAAGTGGTGAACAGACTGGTGTTGTCCTTAAGCGAACAGGCTTGTCGGTTTTACTTACTGGACTGAGCAACGTGTCTGCCTTCTTTGCCGCGGCCATTATTCCAATTCCGGCCCTGAGAGTCTTCTCACTTCAGGCGGGAATACTCATCCTATTTAATTTGGCAGCCATGCTGCTCGTCTTTCCTGCCATGGTCAGCTTGGATCTGAGAAGACGGAGGTCAGGTCGCTCGGATATACTCTGCTGTTGTCTACCAGCTCTGACCGATGGGCAGAATAATTCTAGAAACAAAAGCAATGGTACTGCCAAGCAAACTGTCACGAGAGCTATACCACCTGAGAGGATAGAGACCTGCACGCAAATTCTCACACCGCGGAATCATCAGAACGAATCCTGGGTCGGTGGGGACATTGTGGATACGGATGTAGAGAAACAGTCGACGGAAGAGGATACATTGACAGGATGTTCTCAAGATGAGTGCCTTAGTTTTTCTCTGACGCAGCTAGCAGCTAAGCACTACGCTCCTTTCATTACGAGACCGGCCACTAAGGTCTTTGGTATGATGCTGCTGGCGGCTGTTCTAGCCGGAAGTGTCTGGCAGGCCATAAGAGTAAATGATGGATTGGAATTAACGGATTTGGTTCCACAAAATTCGGATGAGCACGCATTCCTTGCCGCTCAAGCGAAGCATTTTGGATTTTACAATATGTACGCTGTCACTGGCAGAGATTTTGAGTATCCAAATAATCAAAAATTGCTGAACGATTATCACGATGCTTTCATGAGAGTGAAGAACGTGATAAAGAACGACGATGGTGGTTTACCGGAATTTTGGTTGAGTCTCTTCCGGGATTGGCTGAAGGGACTGCAAACTGCATTCGACAGAGATTATAAGAACGGCTGTATCACGCAGGAGAGGTGGTACAAGAATGCCAGCGATGATGCCATTCTTGCCTACAAGCTCTTAGTACAGACCGGTCACGTGGACAATCCTATAGACAAGACTCTGATCACGCAAGTGAGGCTGGTCGACTCCGAGGGAATAATCAATCCCAGAGCATTTTACAATTACTTGAGCGCCTGGGCGTCCAACGATGCCTTAGCTTATGGCGCCTCCCAAGCTAATTTGCGACCAGAACCAAGGCAGTGGTTCTATACGAATGATCACGAACTCAAAATCCCAAAGAGTATGCCATTAACGTACGCCCAGATGCCATTCTATTTGCACAAGCTAACCGACACAAACGAGATCACAGAACTGATCGGCAGCGTTCGCACGGTCTGCAGACGCTTTGAGGAACGTGGCTTGCCTAATTTCCCATCGGGGATACCATTCCTATTTTGGGAGCAGTACATGGACTTGAGGAGTTACTTGGGAGTCGCGCTGCTTGCAGCACTCGGTGCCAGCATCGTCGTCGTTGGAATTTTACTCTTGAATTTATGGGCCGCTTTGTTGGTCGGTACATCATTGGCTGGAGTTGTCTTACAACTCCTTGGAATTATGGGACTTACAGGGATACGATTAAGTGCTGTGCCAGCTGTTCTACTCGTTGTCAGCGTTGGAATTGCGGTTCACTTCACTGTTCACATTTGTTTGGTTAGTATCAACAGATTCTGAATCAATATCATTCAATGTGCTGATTTGGAATTATTTTGTAAAATACATTTTCTCACTTACAGAGTTTTGTAACGAGCATCGGAAGCAGAGACCGAAGAATACGTTTGGCCTTGGAACATATGTACGCTCCAGTGATACACGGTGCCCTCACAACATTTTTGGCAGTGGTCATGCTGGCCTTTTCCGAATTTGAATTCATCGTTCGTTACTTCTTCCTCGTATTACTCTGTTTAATTGGTATTGGACTCGTGAACGGCCTCTTCTTCTTTCCAATTTTACTCTCTTTGATCGGCCCTTCGGCCGAAGTGATACCTAACGATCATCCAGATCGAATATCAACACCGACTCCTCCCGCCTCACCAATCGTAAGAAGATCAAAGCCACCAGCACCGCCGCGACGCTCTCACAAGATCGACAATGCCAGACTACACGCAGAACCATCATTAACAACAATAACAGAAGAACCAAACTCGTGGCACAGCACGCAAGAATCCTGTATTATCGTTCAACCTGAACTCAAGGTGGAAACTACGTCAACCTGTGGCAATCAGGTGCGTGCAACTTCAGAATGCCCTTACAATATTATTTTGTGTATTGACTTTATACTGAAGGCTGGTATACATACGTTCCAAGCTTATTTCTTTTATTATGGAGAGAGTATATTTTGAGAGCATCATTGATTTTCAGTTTTCTGATTGTTCACAGTCACTATAGATATATTAGCCCGACTATCTCTTCATTCCCAACATGTGTAAAAAGGAAATAAGAACATACAATGTTTTCTAATACTATTTCGTACACACGATCCTTCCGTTAACAGTGGTAGTAGAGCCCTGCGAATTTTATTCGCTAAATAATCCCAAGGATATGTATATTATTCCAAAGCATGCCTAACGAGTGTGTCCTCTTGTTTTGACTAACAGAACTGTAGCGGATCAGACACCAGCGGGTCTAGTCGAACATCACCAGTACCATCGACATCTCATATTACGACTAAAGTCACTGCCACAGCTAACATAAAGGTCGAAGTTCACACACCGTTAACAAGTAAGTATTCAGGACATGGTAAAGTTCAATCGAACCACTGTAAATAATAAAGTTTACCTGGTTCACCTGGATTGCAGTCTTTTCGGATATAAGAATGAAAAAGAACTATTATCATGAGAGCAAAAGATTAATTAAAAATTTCAAATTATTGTAGGTGGAGTGGATCGTGGGGAGAAATGCCGGCACGCGGGTTCCAGTAGCCGAAGGAGCTCGCGCTGCAGTACGAACGTTAATACGGGGGAGTCTTCCGGTTCCAGTTCTGAACCGGATTCTGACACGAACTCAAATAAACACTAATGACAAGTACCGGGATGACCGGCAGCTGCTGCTCAAGTACCACGCAAAGCGGGAACCTCCAGAAGGCTGACTAGGCTAGTTTCATATCTTCATTAAGTAACTCAACGTCTTTCGCTTGTTTTACTTGAATTATAAAACGAAAGTATTATAACACAGATAAATGTTAACGGAAACAAGACACTGTCGGAACAAGTCGGAAAACAAGACAGCTTCAGAACCGATTATAGTTACGCAATGCGAGATATCTTGTTTTAAATTATCGTCGAAAATGGGTATACGCGTGTGTCGTATTTTCAGTGCATTGCAATGCAGATTAGTAATAGATTAATGATAATTAAATATCTATTTTAACCTCGCGAATGCACTTTTATAACTCTAACCGATTGAGTATAATATTCGTACTATCTGAGTTGCACGATTGCACTGAATACGCGACAAGACACATATAGTGGTAATGAGTAAACTAATCTAATTAAGCATGCTTAAGAGAACTTCAAAGAGAAAGCCATCTATTGTTTTATGTAACATCTGCTGTTTGTAAAAGCTTTGAACGATTTTTGTCAGGTGCAAAGGTCTAATTTACTCTGAATATATTTTCCTTAGATAGACAATTAAAACTACCTGCATAATTGTGCTGCTGTACAGAGGTAATTGATAATATTGATTGATATTATGTGATCACATTGTCTTTGAAGGTCTTTTAAGATTTGTATATAGACTCGATAACTTTGGAGAGGTGCAAAACTAGTTCAATTCGTTACCAATGGCAGTATCGGCTTTGTACCTAATCGAAGACTTTTGAATGAAGTTTAACAGATATAGGAAATATACGGGAAATTCATGTTTTCCGGATTGAAAATTTGAATGTTCTAGACGATCGAAGGACGTGCGAGTAGTCTATTGACTGAAAAAGAAAGAGGTACTGAGACTCATAATCTATAAAATATTTAAAGAAAAGTTTAAATATCATGGATTGTTAATTAATTTTTTAAAGTCTGCTATCTCAAGGTAATAAAAGAATATAGTGTAATGAAAAACATTGATTAAATGCTAAAAATCCATATTTATCATAAATGATCCACTTAGCAGCAGAGTCTTGAGTTACAAATATGCATTAAAATTGAGAGGCTGACAAGATTGTTGTTACTTAATACCATTTCTTTGTATACGTTCTCGGATCATTTAAAAAATATTTTTAATATTAATTGCAATTACTTTACAACTCTATCTGATTTCTCGAGCAGAAGAAAAGAAAACATAACCATCGTGTTCAATCTTGACAAGGATTCTTAAAATTCAAGCTCTCCTATTTATTTCTATAGATAATGATGACGATGACGATGATGACATTCATAAGCAGTGTGCATGTGGTTCGAGTGAAATGAATCTGAATTCTATTTATTATTTATTTTACTAGCCTCATTTCGATATCCAAAATATTTAAAAATAAATACTTTGTACAATGTCTGTTTGAAATGCGGTGACTTGTAAAAATACTCAAATATTTATGTCACTATATATTATTTTTATATAAAGTTGCTACTTAATTTAATGAGATAATTATCTTTAACTGAAGCATACCTCTAATCGTGTATAAAGCTGTAATATATTTTATAAGTTAATAATCCTAGGACTCGACTCCCAACTTAACTTTTCGATACCAAGTTCATCGAATTATGTACAATATAAGAAAAGTATTTTTTATGTAAAGTCATTTTGTATACAATCCTACGAATAAGTAAGATATTTCAAGGAAAAGCTGACGTGCGGTGACTTTAAAATTCTCGAGAATTGTTTAAATGAGCAGATTTAGAGCTGAGATGGAAATAGTCAATATACCTCCACTAAGCGCGTTTGAGCTGCACCATGACTTAATACATTAATTATTACATTATGAAAGCTAATTATTTTATGTATTAAATATATGGACAATTACTTGTATAATGTATATCGCCTTTTTTGTACATAAATATAATAATATTGTATTAAAATAAAACTCAGTTTGTTCTTCCTCTTCCTGTCTCCATTCAGAAAAACAATTACATCAGGACATGTCAAAGTTTAAATAATTCCTACTGAAACATAAACAGACAGAATTTAGATTTTAAATTTCGGTACTATCAGAGTTGGTCGAGATTAGTAGAGATACCCAAGTACCTAAATCTTTAAAAGTATATACATATACATAGCAAAGAAACATGAGCGTCAAAATAAAGTTTGTTTGAGATATATTCAACATTATGATTTTTAATAATTTTAAAAGGAATTAGTCTAATTACCTACGAGTGAGTATTTTTGTTAAGAATCTTCCAGAATCTTCCAATAGAGTTATCTGTTTTACTAACATTTAAAAAAAGTAAACTAAACTCACCAATCAATTTTAACGTAAAGAAATATCTAAGTATCGTAGCTCTTCCGATTCAGAGAGGTTTCTATTGGTTTGAATCATGTTGGCAGCACTGTGCCTCCATCATAGGATATATTCTCCTTCTTCCGTCGTCGTCTTCTGTCCGTTTACGCAACAGAGGGCTGTGTTCGAGGTACCAATCGTCCTCCAAGTTTCGACAAGTTTGAAAGTGGTGTAAATCAAGAAAATATGCTGCGACTTGTGGCTGGTCGTGTTTGCGCGACTATGAAGACGGCTGCCGTATCCAGGACGGCAGCTGTCGGAGCACAGACTTCGAGAAACATGAGCCATGGTCATGAGGAGACCGACGAGGAGTTCGACGCTAGATACCTCAATTTCTTTAATCGCAACGATATTGATCACTGGGAAATTCGTAAGGCAATGAACGATTTAGCTGGTACGTATTCAGTTAACTTGGGAGCTAAATATTATTGAATTCATTGATCGTTTGAACTGTCTTGAAATTACTGCATTATGTAGTTGCGAATAGCCAAGCTGGCATTTATCCAAATATTAACACATCGTAGTTGAGGGATTTATAGTTTTTCTTGAATTAAATGCACAAATATGACAATACGATCTGACTAATATTATCAATAATTATATGTAGTTAAGTATATTGAGTTCATATATTTTCTGATGCTATTATTTTATTTAATAGGTGTTGATACTGTGCCCGAGCCCAAAATTATCATTGCCGCATTAAAAGCTTGCAGACGGTTGAACGACTTTGCTCTAACAATTAGGTTCTTGGAATCTTTGAAAGAAAAGTGTGGTAACAAAGTTAATGTAATCTATCCCTATATTCTACAAGAAATTAAACCTACCTTGGACGAATTGGGTATTAACACTCCTGAAGAATTGGGATACGATAAACCAGAGTTGGCTCTCCAGTCTGTGTATGATATTCACTAAATTATGATTCATAGGTTCCAGAACTAGTCCCAATACATAGAAGGTGCCTCCACTATGGCTAATCATTTCAATATAGTTTAATTATTTGTAAATTCAGTGTACTATGAATGTACCCATTGTCAACATCTATAAAATAAATAAAAGATTAAAGATTCTGTTATCGGTATTTGAAAAAAACTTATTGGACCCATCCAGCCAGCAGAAGACTCCTGAAATCAAAATATTGAGGATAATAGAATTGAGTGATATGCGTATATTATATTTTTAATATTTTTTTTTCCTGTCGGTTCTTTACGTTAGTTCTAAGATTTTAATGCGACTCATTTGACTTTTTACACCAAAAATAACCAAAGCAGAAAGGCGACACAACGACGACATATTTACAAGTTACATTACATGATACACGGCAATAAAGTCATATACATATATGTCTATAATAATCTAAAATGGTGATATAGATTCTGTATCTCAAACGACATTGAAGTTAACTTATATTTTGTAAATTTCACCGTGAATGAAAATGAGAGAAAAATAACGTGTAATTCTTAACATGACTCTATGTGTAGATATTTATGGTAATATTATCCTTTATGATGGCCATGACCTTAAAATAGTACAACAATTAATTCCCAATAATTGTGATCTTTTCTAATGATAGTCGTTATTAAATTTAGCTACATTTTCTATAATATTATAAAAACATCTTTTTTTGTATTGTTACACCTGATTACAAGGGCAGTTTGTTGTTTCAATGTTACGACATTCTCTTTCTAAGGTACCTGTTGTCAAAACAATGAGTGCAATTCTGATTTTAAGAGGAACTTCATTTTAACTTGAGATCCACAGCTCTGTTGAAGATTGCTCAACGAGCACAAACGTCATCAACAATTATTAAAAATATAATCTAAAGCATTATTATATGAGCCCAAACACATCACATTGCACATTGGAATTATATATTCCTCATACCTATAGAAATTGTTTATTATAAATTAAATTATCCTGAACACAAAAGAATCCTGGTAGACTAGAGTTCACATAGTGATTATAAATATTACATCCGTGCGTAAACTCTACACCGCAACATTGAAACAAGATTGCACGCGAAATAAAATTACTTTACCTAAATTTAAATACAATAAATACCATATAAAAATGACTCGGCGCTTAAATGCATGGAGATGCTGTTTTAAATAAAACAGCAATTTCGAATCATGATTTGGGATGTTTGACCATTTCGAAATGCAGTACAGAGCATTACGACGATTAATCAATTACAATACCAAAGATACATCCAGGTTCTATTTGCATGCCTGTACTGTTCAACGACATCAATAAAAGATTCTGTTGTCTAGGCTCCATTGTGTAAGAAATAAATAAATGAATAATAAATATTCCACTCTCGGTTTCTATCGAATTATACTAGTACATCATACTTACACGTGTCATTTAAAATGCATCAAACATCCAATTAAAATATAATCCATTATAAAATAAACACAATTAGGACTACGACCGCAGATCATTTGGTGTGCATTCGAATTTCGAATCCGTACATTTGATTTTCAAAAAGTTACACCTTATCCTATTTGTACCCGTCAGAAATACTTAATACCCCTATTAGTGCTTAAAAAAAAAATTAATCGTGAAAATGTTTCAATACATTGCAATATATATGTTTACAGATATATACATATTATATATATATATCTGCGGCAGAACAAAAATATATCGTAAGTCTTGAAGTATCAAACGTCATAACGCACTTCCAATAATGGATTCGAATTTCAAAATTTTCATTCACAACGTTACATCGAGTCAAAAGTTCATGGATTTCTTCATGGATGAAAAATAAACTACGGAAAAGTAGCGCAACGATATAATCCTTTTCTATTACAATAATCGCGTTTCTGGCATTAACCCGTTGGATTAAAATTAATTCAATGACTAATCCGACATTGTACTCTTTTGGACCAGTGTTCACCTCTCTGTTTCGCGATACATATTCGTGTAAAATTCATTGGATTCCCGAAGAATCTCGAAAACGATAAAGCATCACTGCATCTCAAACGCAATGCAGA
Source organism: Cephus cinctus (assembly GCF_000341935.2). Classification (NCBI taxonomy): domain Eukaryota; kingdom Metazoa; phylum Arthropoda; class Insecta; order Hymenoptera; family Cephidae; genus Cephus; species Cephus cinctus. The sequence goes on from NW_014332762.1 coordinate 718,652, forward strand.
CTCTGGTCTGTGCATTTAAACAATATATCCAAATTCTGTATAATTCAATTAACTATGACTAGATCAAATAATAATACTTAATGGAAACACTTTGGTAACGTGCAAATGACTTAACTACACTGACCGCAAAGACACTTCAGCCGTAGCTGATGATCATTCGCTCCCGCCATACATCATCAGAGTCAGCGACTTTGATGACAGGCACTACCACTAAGAACAGTCGATCTCAAATCAACCTTGTACATCCATACCTAATTAGACAATAACATAAAACGTAGTGACATTCTAATCCAATGAGTTAAAGACCGCACTGTGTTGTCGCCCTTTTGAAATATAGAACACGTTCCTTAGCAGCGATCGTTGTCATTATAGATCTACCTAGAGGTAGAGTGGTGACTGATAAGAGACAAGAAGATCGATTTTGATCAGTGACAGGAAAGTCATTGTATACAATGTATGTAATTCATCATCACGGTCTCGTTTAATTAGCACACCACTATCACGCACCAGGTTCATTATGCTGGACCTACGTTGTACGAGGTCAAAGCAATGACAATAGGACGTGATTATTCAGGACTAGAGACGGTTTGCTGCTGTTGGCTGTCCTCGTCCTTAACGACCTCAGCCTGCATGGCCTTGGTGAGGACGTTGGCGTCCTTGAGCGAGATCACTTGGAGAACCTGGTGCTCGCCGGCTGCGTTTATCATTGTCATCGGATGACCTTGAATCGTGACAGCCTCGATGCTGGTCTCGCCGTTTCCAGGCTCGACCTTCGGCACCTGAACCATCGGGGTCACGACCTGCATGGTACCATCGCTCTGGATGTTCGCCACCATTGTCTGGTACATGCTCGCGGAAACTGGTACCGTGATCACTCCTGATACTGATACTGGGTAGCCTGAAACATCCAAATTACTGTCCTGGTCTTTTGCCTGCGCTCAGGCAAGTGTCTGTATGGCGAACTGGAGATGGAATTCTTGTGGGAGCAATAGACAGGGTGGATGATGAATGAATTAATGGATTTCAGTTAAAATTGTAATATTTCATTAACGTTACACTTACAACTTTTCTCATTTTTTTTTCTTTTCTTTCCTTTTACGAATAATCATACAACTCAGCTCTTTGGATAACCTTTTCTTTTTTTAAACTATTAAAAATTATTTTAACTATTGCTTAGAAACGCTGATCGACAGTAAGGATACAGTGATACGCATCTCCAGTTCGTGACACAGTGATATTTCTCTTAAAAAATCGTAAAACACATATTCTCAATGAATTCTCTATTATCTAACATTGTACAAGAAATACAAAAATAATAGTAATGCCATTAACAGGGTGTGCTAAAGAAAAGTAAGCATACTTACTATGTTTCTATTAAAGTTAAATAATAAACCTAACGACTCATGCTAAAAATACTTTGTATATATTAAATTACCTTCTTTCTGGCACACCCTTTTAATACAAATTAGAAGAAGAAAAAAAACATAGTAATGTCGATATCTACTTGAGAAGTATAAAGCATATCGCTAGGGCAGCACTCGCGAAAAATGTTTACGAACGAATTATCAGTATCAATGTAATAGTTCATTCACTTGGAATTATTCGTAGAATGATTAACGAGCTTGTGAACACCCTAAGCGAATTCTGCCCGAGATAGAAGTTCACAACAAAATACAAAATAATAAAACATCAACAAAAAAATACTCTATGTACAGCTGATTTATTTCTCTGTGATTCTTTAAAGTAAATTATTGATATTCGATAGTAACAGTGGTAATAATTATAAAACAGGTGGTGGCGGGGTAGGGTAGGTTGTTTTTTTATCTCTGCTATCTGACGACTCGGAAAGTTTCTTTATTCATCATGTAATTCGGCGTTTTAAGAATCCATGCGATAGTCCACCGTCTAATTTTATTCGGAAACGTAACACGTAGCATTTCATCACGACTAACACTGTACACCGAGAGCATAAGCGATTTAAATTCGTTAAATATTAAGAATATTAATAATGCAGAGTCGATAGTCTGAACGAATTGTGATTTGTATTTGTACTGTGTAAATATGTACACAAGAAATATACATAGATACTTTCATCCCTAACCAGTATGCGCATTTTTACGCACTTAATAAATATTACGCTGTCGCAGTCAATCATTTTCATTGTAGTCAGAATATCGTTCGGTATAGAACAAATGTATTCGATTTGTCTAAATCATTTAAGAATCGCGCCTATATTGCGAAAGGGTCTTGGCTCCCAATTAGTTCGGACAATGGGCATTCTGCTATAAATGTTACACGCCATTGATTTATACCACATACTATCTTATCCAATGACTAAATTCTCTTATTGCATAATCGTGGAACATTATCGATTCTCAAAGACAAAATAAAATAAAAGCATCGTCTATCTCCACGTGAAGTTGCAGTATATACAGTACCAAAAGACATTAACTAGTCAAAACTCTACTTTGTTGAACAAAGTAGTGGAACGAGTGGGTGTCATTCCCAAACGGAGTGCTGTAGACAGCATGCAAAATAATAAAGAATCCTGGACCAAGCCATTAAATCACTGCTCGAGTATTTCCTGGCCGGCGACGGTGCAGAGCCTATAGAAAACAGTTTTACCGTGTCCGTCTTCTCCTGTGAGAATGATCTGGCCATCTTGGCCTAAGGTGGCCTCGGTCACGCTATTTAGATCAACTGCGACACTGCCTTCCGCCCCACCGGCTACTTCTGCGAGGGCCTGTACCTCTCCCTGACTTGTATGGATCTGAACATAATACATGACAAAGTATCCTTTAACATTTGACCACGAACATCGAGTGCGATAATCGATAATCATTTAATTTATAGTAAAAATCAGTCATTACTTTCGCCAATACAATAGTAAACCGTGTAAAGTCATTAGATTACATCAACTTACCGTAGCAACGCCTTGAACTTGGGCGGTAGTACCGTCTGGTAACGTAATGATAGGATTGCTCGGATCAACCTGTATGATGGATACCGTACCATCGGGATTAGTAATTGTTTGCAACACCGCCGTAGGATATTGTGCCGTCATCTGTTAATGAATAAAAGTTTAGATTAAAATATACACATCTCTAATTACAGTAAAAATCTTCATAGCGAAATACTAAGCTAAAGATTGACCGACATTTTCATACAGTTGATAAACAAAAATGCCTATCGTGAGCAGCATTAAGAGAAATGCAATGATTCGAGTCATGGTTCAACATCGATTACATAAAACGCTTAAAGATAGTGAACATAAGATTAGGTTGAACTCAAATAGGGGAAACTAAACACCAAACATCAACAGAAACCATACGACAATACATCGTTCAAAGTAAGGTATCGTTGATGACCCGCTTTCAATGAGAAAATCAAGAGGACAATATGATCTCGATTAACAACAACGTTATCCAAATTGATCCCAATAACAATCATGTCTGCCAATTGATTTCCTCGTCTGAAATGCACTCGATCCACTCCCACCTGAGTGGCAGTGGTAAGTGCTGTTGGTGACGCGGCAATGATTTGTAGTGGCGAAGAGTTTCCCTTAGATGAATCCGTGCTGTTGAGTCGAACAACTCCCACCGTCTGTTGCTGTTGCTGTGCCGACTGTCCACTTTGACCTTGGGATGAATGAGACTGATGCGACGAGGAATGAGGTGTTGGTTGTTGTATAAGAACATTCGATTTATCGTCCTCCTCACTAAAAGCGGGCAAGAGATCTTCTCTACCATGAAACTTGTAGCAATTAATGACGATCTGCCTGAGTGCGTGGGTCCAGGAGATCTGTAATGTAATGCAACAATAGAATTCTCAATAATATTGTTAACTGTCACCCAATAAAGATAAAGAATGCGTTCGTGATACACGAACGTACCTTCTGCTTCTCATCTTCAGATCTTGCGTCCATGCGTACATTTGCCCAGGGTAATTCTTTGGGCCACCATGGCGGTCGTGTGCTTTCTCGTCCCCAGCCAGGCTTGCCACGACCTGTGGAGTACTTTAGCATCAGAGGGATGAACGCCCTGAGCTGAGCCTGAGTCATTTTCTCAACGGGGGTGGGAATGCCATCTATTATAAGTGGTGGCAATTCATACAAAGATGGATCATCTTGAACCGGCGGTGGAGCTTGCTGTGCCAGGGCGCTTTCCAATTCTTCCATAATGACGCTCTTCAAATTCTTCACTACATCCTCCAATGGTTTGGCGCCGAATACCTTGTAACTACTATTCGGCTTTCCTGGCGTGGCCACTAATACCACAGCTTGTTGTCCAACTCGTGTCGCAAACTCATCTATCGTTTGCTATAAACATTTTTTAACGTTGTTCCAATGTTATGGTCTCGCAGTAACAACAAGAACAAAAATATCTTACTTCCTACGTTAACTCCTAGAGTAACATACAGGAATATTAGCTTACCCTGAGCTTTCTTAAAAGCCTGTTCTGTTGCCTTTTCCGGATGCTAGGATTGGTTTCGAAGCTGTGGGGACGTTTTCGCTTCTTTGCCGAGACGATTGCGGCAGCCGCAGCAACGCCAACAGGCCCTGAATACACTCATTATCAGAATCCGTCTATATCCACTCTAATACCAGACACAACGTCGCACCAATGTAATACCAATAATTGGAACCAATTACTCATGATAGATGTAATATTCTGTTTGTTTTCTTGCTTGTTATATCAGCATATAAAACATAGCAGCAGCATTACGTTGGTGGGACGTAGAACGTACAAATATCACTTTCAAACGCAAAAATGCATAAGCAACAGTGACATGGAGCGTGCATGAAGTCCAAGAGATGTCTATAGAAACAACAAGCTACATGAATCGTATATTCAAGATTTATGTAAATCCTTAGCTTTATGCACACGAATAGATTTGAAAAAAAAAAGAATGTTTCTAACTTCATGCTCTTAGACTTCTTTCTGAGAAGCAAATGCGGATTTAACTATTCAGTTCCTTTTTTGTCGGTACCTAAGTTTTAAAATCCTTCATTTTGCATAGTCTATAAACATAAAATGTATTATGTGATGTAAACAGTGAGAACATAAACATTACAATGTATAGACGTTTCTCAGAATGTGGCTGTGTGAAAGCAAATGAGGTAGAAGCACGCAAAATAATATAAAATGCATACAAGTGCAACAAAAGGAAAAACAAAATGTCCTATTATAATATAAAAATGTAATATATTTAAAATAAATTTAATTTATTATATTATCTATGAGCGTGCCTTGCATAATCAGAAATTATGATAACTTTGACGTGCAAGGATCATATTGACTTTAGAATGTTTGCACAGTTTAACTTGTATAAAGATTTTCATGTGATATTGATTACTTGGGGTAAATTATGTCTATACTGTTATAGCTTTAAACGGACCATTGTCGTTTCATTGCCTGAATGGCATTTACAACTGGAATAAAGAAATAAATTTTGGATAAATGAAAGTGAACTTTTTCATTATTTTATTAAAACACTACGAGATGAACAATGTCCATTCAATTTAATTTAGTGAAAATTGTTCAAAGGACAATTATTATGTTTTTCAATTTGGTTTCCAATATCGAGACTGTCTTGTGAGGTACTGATAAATGAAACGTACATACAAATTTTAATGATTACAAAACACGCAAAACTCATGCTGTATAAAAACGAATGATTTCCGTTAAAAAGTTTCACCTTTAAATAAGTTCTTTCATTATGCCAAATGTAGCTTACAGTTCGATAATTATAGATCCATAATATTTTATACCATATTTTCTTAAATGTTTTATTTTAACGGGAAATTCATTAAACCAAAAGCAAATTAGGGTAACGGAACAGATCAACAGGGACTCCATTTTTTTGCAAATTCTCAGCTTGTTATACCAAATTGAGTTGTTAAATAACATACTAGGAGTTGTTCCATTACATTCTCTATATAATGTCCCGGGACACTGTACAGGAATTAAATACTAATAATAAGAACAAAGTATTCATAATTGTAAGATTCTGCAGGCTGTAACCCTTGAACATTATTAAATAAATAACAAATTGACATGTGGACTTGCATATAGATTACAACCAGATGTACTTGCAAAATTCATTGATCTATGGATCAATTGAATACATTTTAGCAGTAAGAAGAATCAACGAGGGAAATATAACAGACTACCAATCTGCTTCCTGCATCTAACGATGCACCCTGTACAGCTTTTGAATTGAAAATGAGGATGATTAAAACATAAGTAACTCAAAAGGTGAAAAAGCAAAAAAATGGAAATCACCATTAGCGTGTTTGATTTGCCAACCTGCAGCTGCGAGCTGGGCCGTCACATCGTCATCCATAGCAGCACTTAAGAGGTCACCCTCTTCATAGGTTTCAGATCCACTAGTGGGATCATCATCATCATCATCTGAGAGCCGATCCATTCTGTCCAGTGTTCCGGACTCTGCACTAGGCAGAGATACCATATTCTCGTTGTCGTCACCCGTTTTTGTCTTCTTCGTTTATTGCAATACCCCGTCAAATGTGATAAAATCCTCAAGAACTTGGTTCTCCTACATCACCTCCACCTAGAGAAACAGTTATAGTTTTAATTATTTTTATCTTGTGCATTGCTGCTCTCACCATAATGTTTACAGTAGAATCTGTACACTACATATTCAGGCATTTGTAGCTCCTCACTTGTACAGTAATATTTCACAATCTGATATGTTACGGAAGCATTTTTATAGAACAACAAATATACAAGATAATATTTTCTCATGGATCAACCAGATGGAGAGTACTGTACAGCATTAAAAATGTTATCATATGGTTACCAACTGTTCAAACGAGAAGAAAAAAATATATATAAACCCACATTAATAGAGTTGATCACTATAGGATGTTGAATTTAAGTATTCATGATATGCTTAAATGAATCACCAAGGCAACCCCTTTTTAAATATCTTTCTCAACATATTACTAATTGTATACTCATATTTCGTTGTTACTACTTATGCATCGAAGTTCAATATTCACAGATTTAATACTTAAAAATAAAACTTAAGGCACTTTTATGCTTCCTTATCTATATCTAACATCAAAGTCAATAGTTTGTTCTGTGATACCTCAAATGATTTTGATAATATAATAGTCTTAAAAACCCTTGGTCAATTACAATAAAGATGGAGCAAATACAAAATGTTCAAATCATCATGTACCTTATAATTTATGTAGTATCATAGCGTAAGTATCAGAACGTAAAAATGCAAAGGTCAGCATGTCATCCAGGTGGACATAATCTAGGGTCCCATTTTAAATAATTCCATTGTAAGGGGTATGGAAACATGGAGTAGAGAAATCTTGTATAGTCTGTCTTTAAGAGATATAAGAGAGTAAACATCCGAATAAAATGCAGATTCTTGTTTATATAACAATAAATATAAAAATAGATTTTTCAAATAAAATATTGGATTAAACAAATATTTGCAAATACAGAATGATTTCCAACTGAGTAACAAGATATAAACAAAAAGTATATGATATAGAATAAAAAAATACTGCAAAATGAAGATTATGAAAACTACATAGCTAACGTTAGCTATAGGTTAGAAATTCGAGATTAGTAAAACTTCAATCGATATCGGTAGAACTATAGGTAAAAGTAATTTGAAGGGGGAGCTGAAAGCGTGAAGTTCCGCGGCAAATCGAGCAATTCGCAGAGGAAAAGACAATACTCGATGAAGCGAGGAAACGATAAAGCGCTACTTCCAATAATGAAATATAAAGTCTATCGTGTAGTTGGGCAATAGGGAAGCAGATGGTGTAAAAGGCGAAGAGAATGGGAAACCAAGTCGTGGTTAGATTGGAGTAGATCAGACTAGAGTAGACTAAAGTGGAGAACAGACAGGCTAGAGTCCTGGATGATATGAATCGGTATGAGAGGGAAGCTCTGATCCGGAGGTAGTATAAAATCGACAAAGCGGAGCGTGACTCGTAAGGCAGGAGTCGTGACTCCTGGTATGACAGCGGCGACGCGTTCAGCGCGTGAATTGACAGATGGTAGAAGACAAGAGGATGCACTTCGCCGCAAAGGGAATCGGCGGCACGGCGGTACGGCGCGTTTATCCGTAGAAAAGGGGGGCAATGAAAATGCGCAGGGCACACGCAAAAGAGTCCTCCTCCGGAGCTGCAAAGCTCATGAGCGAGGAACCGCGGAGCCATGGAGCAGGCCCAGTGAAAATCGCGAGTTGCGTACGCACCTTGTGTGTTTCGTGAGTGGTCAGGGCTCAGGGCTCAGGGGTTTGCGTCTGCGGGGAGGCCGCCGTCGGCTACGCTCACCACGCCCTACGCTCGCGTCGCGCTCATCACGTTTATAAATGTTCGCACCACTCGCCAAAGGTAGCCCCGTGTAAGTTTCACCGTGTGAGCTTCGCGACGCTTTCGCGCCCCGGCACAACGCGCACAACGGCCACCATGGACACCATGGCCAGATTCGCCAGCAGGCGTATCGATCGATTACGCGGGCCTCCATCTCCACCACAACAAACGCGGCGGCCGGGCGGCCATTTTGAGCGAGCCTGCGCGGTGCATTCCAAGCAGACGATACGAAATTGCCCTTATTTCGCGATTGCCGATCGCACAATCATCGCCCGGCTACTCCTCGCCTACTTAACAACTAATCACGCCCCTTTAATCCCTCCGCACTCACCGATTTCCCATGGAATTGCGCAGAAAAACACCAGCGACCACGGAAACACGAACACCATATACATGTATACAGTTCTGGAATAACGTGATTGGCCTGCGGCACTGGGGTACGCGTCATGGCGTCCTATCGAGGCATAACCCTATTGGCCCCTGAAACACGTGACTTCTGTCTTAGAACTCCTGAAATGATGTTAACTGCTTCGATTCCTAACCTAATCTGATACACTTGATAGATCGTTCACTATTCTTAACCAGCTGGTTTTGTGTGTGTCTCTTTATAGAGGTATAACTGCTTAAATATTTAATACTTCCCTTTTTAAAATATCCTCTAAATTTCGATTACTAGCATATTATTAACTATAGTGAATAAGGTATCCAAGTGCAATTGCTGTGCATATCAGCGGAAATAATTTCTGTTCACGTGATAAATTATATGTTTATCTTTCTTATCGGGTTGAAATTACGATGGCAAATATATATATGCGCAAACTTTGATAAAAAAGTTACAAGATTTTAATTAATGTTTTTGAAGAAGTGAACACATTTATATTCATTTTATACAGTCGTTATAGTAATTCTTATAAAATAAAAGAATATTATTTATAATTAATATTATAAAATGGTGTAAAGTAGCTTTACATATCACATCTGGGGTGGGGTAAATTATGAACATAACAAGTTCATATTCTGTGGTATTAACCAATTGGATTTCAAATTATCTTTAAATATATCTTTTTTTTTAAATTTTACCCATTGGACCAGCACCGAAATGTATGCTCTTGTTTTGTATCATTCTTTTTTACGACTACTTATCATTGTACGGCTTTAAAGCCTAGTGTATAGAGAATAAACATGTGAATGACTTTTGATAATGAAATTATGAATTTTCTTAATCCAATCGGTTAAAAATGATACCACTGTAAGGAATATCTACTTATGCACTCAAGCCCATGGTTTATTTTTATTGCATAATTTTCCAAACCAACCAGCATCGCAAAGACAAGTATTGTCTGGCTGGCAAGTCCCATTTCGACATGCTCGTGTACAAGCCGAACGTTGAGGCGACCGTCGTCCAATTTCACAATGGTCTCCCTTAAAACCAATGAGACATCGACACACATTATTTCCTTTACATTTACCCCCATTGAGACAAGGAATGACACATTTAGCTGTAACAAGATTTCATTCTAATCACATATAAGATACTAAATAAACATAATAGCACAAACTTTTGATGTAGGTATACTTACAAAATTCACAATGTAATCCAAAGTAACCCTTGGGACATTCACAGGTATCTTTCTGTATACACTTTCCACCATTCTTACACTTCTCTGAACAAATACCTAAAATTAACAAAAGAGAGCAATAAGAGTAATGCCAAAACCAAATTTATCTTTGATTAATTTCAGACAATATGTTGACCATTGAAAGAAGCGTACGGTATGCTAGCACATTTCCACAAGTAAGATTAAATCCTAAAGCGAAGAAACTTATTCATCCTATGATCAGAGTGAATCATGCCGGAGAATTGGCAGCGGATAGAATATATGCTGGACAAATGGCAATCTTAGGTATTCAAACTTTATCAAAAGATGCATGCAAAGGTATAAATCTCAAATGCATTTAAATTAGGAAAGACTTCAGTTGGCCCCACGATACAGCACATGTGGGATCAAGAGAAAAAACATCGGGAGAAGTTCGAGGAACTCATTAAAAAATATCGTGTTCGTCCCTCTTTCTTCGTGCCATTATGGGAAGTGACTGCTTTTGCTATGGGTGCTGTGACATCACTCATGGGACAGAGGGCAGCTATGGCATGCACTGTAGCAGTTGAAACAGTCATCGTTGAACATTATAATGAACAGCTACGGGTATTACAGTCTTTGGAGAAAACAGAAGGAATTGAAGAAATAATGGAAGTGATAAAAACTTTTCGCGACGAGGAACAGGAACATCATGATACCGGAATAGAAAATGAGGCTGAAAGAGCTCCTTTCTATGATATGTTAAGTTTTCTTATTAGGTCTGCTTGTAAGGTCGGTATTACCACTGCTGTTGCACTTTAAATTTCTATAGGCCCCTTAATTTATGTAATGCCACGTGCAGCGCTATGAGTCTAGTTATTAATACATCCGGTGGAAATGGGTGTGAGATTAAAATTAAATAAATACATTGTGAGATGGTAGACATAAATATATTTACCTCCTTCGCAATAAGGCCCTTGAAATCCTGGTGGGCACGAACACACCCCGGGTGCCGTGCAATTTCCGCCATTCATACAATTCGGGTAGCATAATGCTTTTTTACAATGTGGTGGACCTAGATAACCATCTGGACACGGTCCTGGATTAGGTTCTGTAAAATTATATCATAGTAAGCATTACGTGGAATCGGTCAATTAACAAAGTAGCGAACAAACAAGTATTTTATAAATCGATTCCACTGTTTTTGGGTATTTAAATAATAATACACCAATCTTTGTAAATACAACAGATCGGAATTTCAAAAAATTTATCGAGTACGGACTATTGCATGCAAAGCGACAATACATTGAATTATTTTAAGATACGCATATATATCACGTAAATTTACTGCAAGTAAGAAGGAATTAATAAACCGATCCAAATCCCTTAAATTCTATAAAAAAAACCGGAGCACTTTATCCAATAATTTACATTATTGTATCTGGTATAGCAGAATAACTATCGTACCTATTTAAAGTTTTTAACCTATCTGTACTATGTATTTAAAATTCGTGTAAATATTCGTACTGGTACAGTCAACAAAATATGTATATGCCTCGATCAATATGTACAATCGTCTCCACGTATACGGATCGACGACACATTCGGAAACGGAAGCCAAATAAAGAGCCTTGAGGATGTCAAGTCTTTATCGAACCATCCCGCTTGAAACCAAACAACTTCACGTTATTCTGTGCACGATGCACGCGCCTCGACGAGGACGTCGTGAATATAAATGAACTAGGAGTAAGATGGAAAAGAAAAGAAGAGGTAGAGAAAAAAAATAAAGAAAGAACCAGAAACTAAAGTTCCGCTCGATCCAACCAAGTTGTCGTCGCCAGAGACCGGGATCTGCCCGATTAGAAGAAAAAAGCGCCGCTTGTTAGATCGAAGCATGCTGCAAATTAGTGATGTTTGATTACTGGAGATACAGAACTGTATGTGTGAGTGGAGAATTGATGATGTTGGGCGCGACTGACGGACTCACCGCGCACGGCGCATTCTTTCCTCAGGCTGAGACTCAGCGGTGTCCCATTCAAGGGTTTATGGGTCTTTCCCTTAGCAGCCTCGATTAATAAAGAGATCCCAAACTGAGCTATTCCGGAATTATTCCCGGAACAAGGCAAGAGAACACTGAATTCTGCAAAAAAATTATTTATTTTTTTATTATACCATAGAAAAACTTTGCAATTCAAATCTGTTGTGTATCATTGTAAAAATAATTAATTAACAGTGCTATCTCTTGTAAAAAAAAGTTTACATTTTTTTTACAAAAACTATTGTATCTAGCTAGTATGAATAAGACTAGTGTGATTGGTGCTTCGCCGCACCGAACTTCACGTTCGTGTCTTATACTCATTCGTTCTAGATAGATAAAATACTATTAAAAGGCGTCAATATCCGTATTTCTTAATGATACGGGTTGACCCGATAAAAGCGTTTAATTAATTTAACCGAACAACTCAATACTAATTACATTACGTTATCTTAATCAAATGAATTGAATTGATATGAGACGTTTCAAGGTAAATTAATGTTTCCTTACCTTTTGGCCTTTTTGGCACTCGACCACGTTTTTTAATCGTAATCGAAGGTGTCTTCAATATCGACTCGTCAAGAGACTTTAATCGATAAAAGTCATAATAATATTTTTTCACTCCAGATTTCCATGTGAAATTCACATAGGATACTTCGCTCGGTATCATGGGCAGTTTACTCTCAAATTCCGGATCTAAAAGATACGAGAGCACTATACCTTCCGTGATCGCATAGATTTCCATTTCCAGACCTGTTCGGAGGAAAAAAAAACATTTATCATTTCATTCTGACAGACAGTGTTATTTTAAAAATCTTCATTGACCATCCCAAAGAGATTGATTATCTCCTAAGGAAAATTTAGTGTACTAATTGTAAAGCTTCTATCGAGGATACCAGTAATTATCTACATTAAATAATCAGCCGGAAATCTTATCTACTATTTAAGCGCTTGTTGCGTGTTAAATCATAAAACGTGTCTTCGCAAAACAAATATTGATGCCCAAGCCGGCACTACTCGGCCAAAGATAAATAAAGGAATAAAAAAGACAACAGTCTCAAATGGTTAAATATTTTTTACCAACAGAACGAGAAACAGAGTTCACTGAAATTACGTCATGATATTCATAAGTAAAAAAAAAAAGTTATTGACCGATAGCCCAACCCGTACGTAAGTCAATATTTGACAGACGTTGCTCAGACAATTGCTTGGCATATTCATGCATCGTTTACACGAAGGCGTCACAAGAAGATACACTGTGATAAACCGAAATGCAGATAAGTCCTCGAATGAGAACCATAGAGGGTTATGTCCGACAATACATCGAAAAGAATCGTGCAAAAGGTAAATTAAGAGAGATGGCTAACCTCGGTCTTGAGTAGAATGATTGGCCGAGAAAATGAAACCGATTTTAAAAATATAAGGATAAACAGGTAATGAATATATTAAGTGGATTCTATCGGCTGTCCAACCAGTTACATAGTTTATACACTTTTCCACATAGTCAGAAGTAAAAGATCGTCAAAGGGAGAATTCTAGTACAGATACGACAATATTCCGACGGAGGACGTTAGTTAACTTACCGCTGAACATTTTGACCTGTTGCTGATCTATCCAGAGAGAGATGTCACCGGTGGGCTTATGTCCATTTCCAGGACGATGATGCCTGGCACTGGTAAGGCCCGAGATCAAAAGGATCACACAGGAGAACAGGGCTGCTGCGGCCCAGCACATTTTACAGCTGTTATAAGGGGCCCGTGGTATTGCGATTTTATGCACGGGACTAGGGATTTCACGGTGCCTGATAATAGGATACTTGAATATGGTTATGTATCCTTTCCCTGAGGATGATGCTCCTCGACAGCTTAATGGACTCCACAAGCACGACACGTACCTGCGTACGTGTGACTCGCCTCGCTGCGGCAAACTAACTGACTGACTGACTAACTCAATGAGAAAAGGCCTGGAGGCTGTTTCGAGCTCTCGCAACGCGAGAGATCCCTATCTATACGGAGTCCCAATACGCTGGGCCTAAGGGTGCGTGCACACCGATTATATGCAGACTGTTTGGACCCTGGGCCTACTACTCTCTTCTTATGTAGCTCCTGAGGCTCGTGAGACTGGATGAGATATCTTTTACTCTGACAGTCTCTATTATACCCTTGGTGCTTTTCTAGATCCAGATACCTTCGCCATCAGATGCTTTACACTTTTCTTCTCTACCTGGTTTACCATCTTCCCTACGTGGCTGACCTATCCTCACTTCACCCTCGCTCCAGGGTGCTCCTTTACGAGCTTCTAATTATAGAAGCGAATTTTCATCCGCTTGAGATCCATGAAAGCTTCTCCTAACCACCTGGCTCAGTGAGTAATCATATACAAGAGTGTCAGGATCTGCTGGGAATATATAACGGGTCTCGTCTCAAGGAATATGAAATTCCTTAGGAGCCCTCCTGTGCTTCAAATACGCAGTAGCCACTCTCGCAGCTCTCAATAACCAGTTTAATACTGACATTTGGCGCGGTCTTACGCTTTTGCATTCTGTTAACGAGCTTCTTCTATCCTTCGCTTCGACCTCGTTCTCACGAGGCGTTTCATTCGCGCTTAGACTCCGATAGATTCATCTCTGCGTACAGTAATAACCATCAGCACTATTCTTATGTCGTCTCTTGATCACTGGTGTATCCATGAATTCTTTTTGTATCCGCAGGTTTAAAGAGAAGAAAACAGAGGATGTTATTTTCTTCGGAGTTACGAGATCTACAGCTTCTTCATTTACGCCAGACGTACCAGATAAATTTGTCGTTTTACAACTGCATCTGACCGTAAGGCTTATCCCTGGTACATTGAATTCTCTGAGGTAAAATTATATATTACCAAGGAAGAAAATAACTTTGAATACTTTTTTAACTTATAGATGTACATAACTCGTCCCCTGAGACGAATGCATCTTATCAAGGATTTAATTATATACGTATCAATACATCCAGTGTGTTGGTACTACTGCGCTCCTATTCGTACAAGACCATCCGGGCTTATATAAAGAAGATGAGGATATCTTCATTTTTAAAGATCTTTAGCAATGACTTCACCAACACACGAGGAAGAGGGATGCCCCGCGTACATCAAGCAACAGGTTTAAGAGGGCACTCGATGAATAGCTGATAATAGTGTCCATTGTACCCTGAGTGTTGAGGGATGGGCTGCCTAACAAATGGTCCATTGTTATCCCTCTCACTGTATCTTCTTGTACCATCTTTCACAAGTTCTGTCCAAGATCCTGGGTTACGATGGGTACCGTGGTAACAGTGTCTACAGGGCTGTTCATAAGAATTCCAAAGGGTTTTAAATAGGTCCATGTATAAGGTCTATCCGATATCTTCTAAGATAGAGATTCTTCCGGTATATTTGATTTTGACCTTCCAAGAATTGTTTTTTAGCTGAGAATCTTCGTTTCACGTGCGAACGACCTGTTGGAAAAAGATCCACACATTATAACGCAATCAGTTTTGCAGAGTAAGAAAAAAGAAAAACAAGTAGCAAATAATAAATAGAAATATCAGTTTCAATGATTCTGATTATAAACTTCCTTTCTCACTGTCAGACTTTCTCTCTCGCAAGTTTTTCAAATATTATATAAGCTTGAAACACCCTGTATATTCCAGAAGGTAGAGTCCATAGCGCAATATAATATACAATTGGATCTGTGCACATATAGTGTATATGTACTGATCGAACTGGGAAGCACTGAGCGAGGGCCGTCTGCTCAGCCAATGCCAGTTATTCTTGATCGAATGTTTTTGCTTTGCCGTCGCAAAGCTAATTGGACTCTGCAGGAATCCCGCTGAGAATATCTACAATGTTACGCAAAATCCTGAAGCATCTTCGACTCCTTAACGTGGGATGATTTTTGAAATGCAGTGATCCTATCCCTTGCGATGCCCCAGAAGATTTTGATGCAATTGAAAACATTGCCAAGAATCCAATTTTCCGGCAGAGATCCTACAAATAAAATATATTAGGAATATACAATAGATTGTCTTAATTTAATAAAAATAAAGACAGACATTACCGTTAATAAAATATAAATTATATCATCAAGAACACTGTCAGCCCTTCTCCGTGTATAATGATTGATCTTCCAATGAATCTATATTCTTCGTATACAACTTAACCTGTACAAAACGTTGTATAATTCTGGATATAAACTCGGTGTCGACATAAGGGAGATCACGATTATATTTCTGCGTCCCCATCTTACTTCATTGTTTTTTTGTTTTCAAAAGACTGAGCGAACGTTGTGAGATCAAGAGCTGGCTGTGTACAGGACAAAAAACCTGTCCCGCATAATTACATTATCGGTCACATCTCGCTCGACTTCTGTCGAGACTTCTGACTCGTTCGACCGGACCCGCTTGAGGACAATAACGAGGGCCAAGACTGCAGGGGGCCAGCTGGGACCTTCCACATCCTACTGACATGCTCCACCCCACCACCCAACTGGACAGATTGCCAGTTTTATAGATAACAGTTAAAATTATAGAATTTTATGAAAAACGTATGCACCTTCTACAAGACTGTGGCAATCCCTGCTGAATATAACTGCAAAGACCCATCGAGTGAAAACAGAACAGCATTTGACGTTCAGGACTGTCAGTAAAGTCTTGAGAGTGACATTCCTTCGGAAGGAAAGAACACTTGGCAGCTAATTAAACTTGTCAGCCTCGTTAGGAGACCTCTGGAGTAGGGTCAGGTTTTATATGAGCTCGGGGTCCTTATTGAGGTTGAGAGCCGGATATTAGGAGTCTGCGGACAGATTAGACAGTTGCTTCTTAAGTTCCACTACACAGATACTACGAGTACCTAGATTTTTAATTTTTTTATTTTTTATTTATTGACATGGGGGACGTTACACAGGCGAATGCTGGAATGCACGATACAAAGGTTGCTGGTAAACGGGTAACTTAAAGTTAAACAATATTGCTTAATATTACGTAACGCAGTAACGTTACAATATTATAATCCGCCGTATCTGCTGCACTGCGAAGAAGTGTTTGTGAATATCGTGAATAATAAACGAAAAAAATAAGGGGGTACAAAAATACACAAGAGTAAGGGAGATTCCTACAACCAGATTTTTGTCTAACTTCCGAAACCTCTACTTCGTAGAAAAATTATAGTCTAAATGGTGAGAGATACCCCCCCACGGAGGAATGCAGAAATGCGCAGACCAGTGCACATTCGTGCATTGCCCTACCGAGGAAAAATATTCGTTCCTTAACTCTAATAAGGTATAATATACAATGATGGGAGCTGTGCGCAATAGGAAAGCGCAAGTTTAAACTTTTCCTTGGCCAATGATTATTCTTAAGCCGCTCTTAACATTACATTCTAAAACGCTACACGCCAAATTCCTCAATGCTCTGTAATGACGGTCTGGACAGATGTTCATCTTAAAGGAAATAGTTTTTTCTTTAGTTTTACTAAGAGGAGCTTTTAACCTGCGCCGACCTATCAGCGTACAACAAAGTATCTATTGATTAATCAATCGCAATTAATATGTACCTAACACTTCAGAGTGTTTAGCAGTGTCTTTTTCTTTAAGCGAAGCCACTTTTTACGAAACATTATGCTAATAGAGTCTATTGACAATCAGACCCAACCGTGATTCTATGCTATCAACGTAAACGCCTCGTGGTATATAATCTGTGGTACATTTAACGTTAATCGATTACACAGAGAGACAAATGTCCAGATTGTGCTAAATACTCTGAGTATTAATTTTCATAAGCAGCAAAAGCTTTCGGTATCAAAAAGAATTATGTATGTATAACAAAATAATATAAGGATAAAGAACTAAGTATATTAAAAAAAAAAATTTGCATTATTCGCTCGTACGAAAGTACTGAAAGTTTAGTTTAGGAAAAAAAAAAAAAAAAAGTGATTAGTCGCATGGTGATAAGGGTGGAGATTGGTGTGATTGGGGGTGGGAGGAAGGGAGTGCGATCCATATCTAACAAGTAGACACTCATCCATCAAGACGTAAGCATTGGATTACTTCGTATCGTTGATTAATTTTATGACTTTCTATTTTCCTCAGAGAGTTCGGGAATAGCATGATAGAAAAATATACTAAACACATATGCAGATGTATATGTGTGACGGACTCGAATGTCGAATCATAGCGACATGAAGACACGCCTTAAGTATATACGCAATTCGATTGACAATTTTTGCAAGATTTTATGCGATCGAGCCTCGTGATTGACATTACAGTAATTTTACATCTATATATATTTTTTTCTTCCTTTTTTTTTTTCAACATCTTTCTCAATCGCAATGCAAGAAGGTTCCCTTTGTTACAATAATATTATGGTATACGGAGTAGAAGCCTTTTCCGACATCCGAGTCCTCTGTACAGGATGACCTGCAAAAAGGGCTCTAACAAATATGCATTTAATTCATCACTATCCAAGGCATTTTTCATTTTCGCACGCAGCACCTAGTCTTAGACGACTTTTCTTTTGTCTTTTTAATTTTCAATTTAAGCGGGACAACTCTGGAAATATTATCGAGGAACAATCTATGGGGAATTACATAGAGCCCCGTTACAACCATTGATTTAGCTTTGAATCCAAATACTCAAAGGTGTACCTAAATCAGGCACGACTCGTACCACGTACAGAAATATCTCTTATATTTTGGATTCTTTTTTTTTTAATTATTAGCAAAAAGTGCTTTAACATGTACGACGGTAACCGATATATTTGCTCGTGTCACTTTTGCGGACAACCTGTACGTTCGCGCTATGCATCATATGTATGACGACCTAATTAACGTTTAGCTATGCTGTACTTTAACGGAAACTTAGCGAGCACTAAGCTCTCAATGGACACGGCGTATACTTGTTACAGAACAAAGAAAAGAAAAAAGGACGAGAAGCATGCATCGAATAGGATAATAGCTGCTCTGGTGTGATCGCTTTCATTTTCGATACGCTAACGTTACTTTACTATATAATTAATATATGTCTCTATATATTCAATGTTTCAATATATATATATTAAATAATTATTATATTATTATTCTACAATCGCTAGGGTACGCTAGAAGTACAAAAGGAAAGGAGAGAGTAGACGCTGCTCAGTTTTAAGAAGTAAGAGAGAAAATACAAAAATGTACAGAGCTCGTCTTCGTCTTAGCTTCATCACTTTTTTCTTTTTCTTTTTCTCTTTTTTTTTTTTTTTTAGCAAAAGCGTTTCTCACATACAAAAAGCAATGATTAGAGGCCTTGTGTTTACTTTTAACTACTATAGTGCATTTACAATATTTAATTAATATCATATCGATCGTTAATATCCTTTGTATAATCCCTTTTCAATTTTTTTTTTTTTCTATTATACTTCGCATCGATCGTTTGTTCATTATCAAAGTGCAACGGCACTATCGTTTCGCGCAATACATGATTCGTTAAATTTGGCCCGTTGTCTGCAAGAGTAAAAACTTAATGCGCTTAAAAGTATCTTTAGAGATTATTTTGTTTTGCAGATTAAAATTACATTCAGTCGAGGCCAGACTGTGACACTGCCTCTCTTTGTCACTCTTTTTTAGCATTCCTGTTTTTTTTTTTTTTTTTTTTTTTTA